>NW_025858869.1:28231-116651 GCF_002878395.1 Capsicum annuum
AAATACATAAGTACAAAGAAGTCAACTAATGTTTATTATTTGTTATTATAAAAAAGAGAGATTTTTAGCCTCCTATGATTGTCTAATATATTTTAATAATGACAAACTAACAACAATAAACATGTAGGACTTATCCCGAAGGAACTCAAATCAGGGAACCAAAAGATAGTCAAAAAATAGCAATCAATAAAGGATCTTAGACTAAGTTTAGAAATAATTCAATTAATGATGCAGTCGATCTTCATAATAAGAGTAATAAAGGATATCGACAACCAATGAATCAACACTGATTAGGCTCTAATTATGGAAAGGATCAAATCAATACTAGGTAAGATCTCATGGAGACCAAGAAAGGAAGAAAATCATAATTTCTACTTGAACATACCTAATATGAACGTGTATGAGTATGAACCAGAGATCCAAAAAAGGAAGATCATATCACATGCCTGGACATATCTGATATAGATGTGCTAATGATGTGAATCTTCAATCTAGGAATCAATATAAATCCTTGATTGAAAAAACTCGCTTGGGGTTTCTTTTAGAGAAAGTAAGCAGAAAAAGAAGAGACTATATAAACACATAGAAGACAGATGAGTCAAATACACAACTTCACTAGAACTACATTTTGTATCATCTTTTAGCTCTTCATAAATCTTTAGATTTTTTTTTTAGTTTACAATAGTTACAAAAAGAAAACGATAGAGTCAGTCCTTAGTTATACTAGTCAAGGATGTGTCAAAAAATTGAATATTATTAAAATTCAGATTCAAGGACTTGTTCATTTACGCTATAACCCATGCACTATAATAGGCACCACACTGGTGATCCAAACAGCATAAAATTCTCTTTCTCTATTTATACTTATTTTCTTGTCTTTATATTTATTTGAAGTTTATTTCTTGTACTAACCTATAGGGGAGTTGATTGAGCAGTTGACTCAAAAAATATTTCAATTCATCCTCCTCTTGAATTTTCACTAAGTAGTGTCTAATTTATTTCACTTTACAACCTTGTATAACTTTTGAGATAGTGATATCACCTAAAACTTTCAAATTACAAAAAATATAGAACTTGGATTTAAACCCCATAGTTTTCTAGTCAAATCAACACCACTTCATCATTTTTTGTCATCACAAGGGAATAAAATCAATATGTAGTGCATGTACTGTTATTTTAATTACTTTGAATGTAATTTAGACACATTCTAAAAGGTTGTTGACTTATTTTACTTTTTCAAAAAAGATTTTAAATTTTAGGTTGACAACTACAAGCATATTTTTTTATCTTTATACTTTGTATGTGATTTAAACACATGTTAAAAGCTTTAGAAGTTTAGGTTGGCAACAGTAAGTTTTTTCATTATTTTGATTATGTTGATTGTGATTTAAACACATATTGGCAGCTTGATAAGTTAATTAGGTTGGCAACAACAATTTTGTTTGGTATATCTGATTTAAACATATTTTGGTAGCTTTGTTACTTCTGAAAGTTGCAAATCTAATCAAGCTGTGCATTTATCTATCTAATATTATTTGCAAAACTTGTTATTATATGCTGGCAGTAGTAGATTTTTTTTAGGTAACCAACTTTTTAACTATCTAATCACCTGAATCAACAATACAAAACAACCAATAACCACTGTTAACTAAGTCTTAAAACATAACCACAATCCAACCTTGTAACACCCCGAGACCACCCCTGGACTTCAGATGGTGCTTAGGACCACAAGTGATCCCAAGCTAACCCTTCTACTGAAATAACTCATGAGCAACTGAATAAAATATATAAATCTGAATGAAATAAGTGGAAGATAAATCTTTTCTGAATCTGATCAATACAAAACTAAATTAAAACGATTACAACTCTGCTTTTACAAAATAAAATTGGAATAAAATATATTAACTCTACTGACTATTTATGAAACCTCTACTAATACTAACTATAGGTAGCTGGGACATGACCCCCATCTATCTCTAATCAATACGACTGAATGAAAGAAAAGCTACTAAAATTAGACTTGACTCAAGTTCTCGTATCAAAAGAACGCATCACCTACTGACTGGAAGCTGCAAACTGTCTGATTATGATATGAGTGCTACAACTGGTACCTACATTATAAGACAATGTAGCACATGGACATATATGTGGATCAATACTATTGGAATGTACTGAGCATGTGGGGGTGAATGAATAAGTAAAAATAATAACTCAATATTCATATAAACTTTTCAAGAATGTATGCTAAGTGTAAATGACTCACATTGGCTTGAATATCTGAAAGTTCAAAATCATAAATCATGAATAATAAAAGCATACTGTATAAATCTTGTGATCCATAACACTTAGTTCTGAAAATTGTACTTTCCATAATACTTAGTTTTGAAAATTGTACTTTTACTCTTTCTAGTAGTGGAATAAGTAGGACTCAAGTAAGTCTATTTTCAAATCTTGAAGGCTACGTATAAAAGGACTCACCTTTGTATCTGTAAACTAAAAGCTGAAATCTCATAGCTAATGACTTATGTAAAATAATAACTGAATAAAATCGTGAGCCTTTACATTTACTTTGTAAAAGCTTTTCTGTTATTCTTTTCTGTTAGGGAGGTTTTTCTAACCAACATATCCCGTGTGAGCTATCATGATGTCCAATGTCATGTTCCCCTAAGGAAAAAAACTCACATTAGGGAGAGGTGTCATACTCTTGCCAAGGAGTATAACCTGAGCTAAGTGATCACAATCTATATCTGCATCTATATAAATGGAAATAATCTAATAATTTGATACGTTGGCTCGCAGTTCTGGGACATATGAACTGAGACACATACCCAACTCAATGCTAACTACTACTCCCTTACTTATATGCTCATTCTTTAGGAAATCCACCCCAAAGTAGCATAAGACTTATAATGAAAACTAGTTATGCATCAATCTATTTTAAACTGTAATTAAAACTAATCTGTGTGGATTCCATATCTTAGCTGAGGATCAAAAGATCAAATCTTGCGTAAAAATCTGAATACATGCTTATCAAAGAATGCTCAAGTATCATATTTCTTGAAATATCAAGAATTAAACTTAGGGCTTACAACCCATACTTAGACATCATGTCAAATCACAATAAATTTCATGCTCAACAATAATAATCTTGAAACGCTTTAACAATTCATGTCAAGATAATGAAATCAAAATCACAATTTCATGCTTAAAGCTCAATTAGAAATCCTTAATCAATGCCTCAAATCATACTCATAGTGTTCAAGTCATGAAAGAGAATTCTTTAAATCAACATAACTATGCACTTTCATACTTCAATCACTTTATAAATCCATAAACCCAAAACAAGATACTTTGGGTATGAACCCTAGTCGCAAATCAAGTAAATTCATGTAAATTCGACTTTAAAAATCATTTTTTGGGAACAAGGATGAAAGAAGTATCCTTTTTCACAACCCCACATACCTTATTAGGCCTAATTGATGTAGAAACTTGACTTTGAACTCTTAAAGATGTTCTTGAAGGCTTCTTCTTGAAGTTTTTGGACTTAGAAACTTAGATCATTGACTTTCTTGAAGAAGGAGTAATGGATTTTTTTTTGGTGTTCATGAGAGGAGGTTAGGGTTTTCTTGAAGAAGTACTTGAATCTTATTCTTGGGGAAAGGGGAGGGTTTCGTGAGGTTTTGATGATGAAAAGTAGGCAAATAATGCCCTTCTGGGTGTATTAATTCATGTTTGGATGGTTGGGGTTAAGAGTAATGGACTAAACTTCCCCTTGGCCTCTTTTTCCCGTGGAAATCACCATCGTGTTGCGACCCCTAGTTGAGTTAAGCAGCCCTCGCGATGCGGGGCTATCGCGTCCCCTTACTGCCTCTCACAGAAAAAGCCATAGCTTTTTATTCGGGTGTCTGATTAAAGTGAAATTGGTATCGTTGGAAAGATAACTTAATTATATACAATTTGGTGGGTCTTGAGATGAAAAATTCCACGTAAATCAAAAGTTATACACGTTCAAAGTAAACCCTTATAGAATCGAATACAAAACTTTAGACGAATCAAAGACTCTTAGCTCAACTTTGCTCCAAGTGATTCGTATGAACATTTTTCACTTTGAAAGCACTCCACACACTAGGATAAATATCATGAAACATGAATTCAAAAGTAAATCATGGGATTATATTTTACATACGTAAGAAAAACGGTTCAATGTTTATCCCAAAAAATATTGGGTGTTACAAACCTACTCTCTGCTATACCACTATCAACTATCTACTAGACATAAAAACATTATAGCATCCAATTCTACACTAAAATTTTGCATTTAGACTTAGCTCTAGCATTACATACATAAGCAACCTTCCTTGCAATCATCTAAGCTTTCACTTCCTTGTTTTCAAAGACTCACTGATTCTTTTCCATTCATACTGCACACACAACTTCTTCATAAACCATTCTAAATATTTGTGCACTTATAGTCTTCCTTTTTGCACTCTTGATTATCCACTACAAATACTCTTCCCAATCATTGCTTCTATGAATATGCATCTTCATCCAGATTAACAGTCTATTCCATACTTGCTTGGTGAAATCACATTGCACAAACATATTGTCTCTACTTCAACTTCAATTTTACAAAACACACATGTTGCATTAATACCCACTCCCCAATGAATTAATCTATCCTTTGTAAGTATCTTGAATGTAAAATAAGCTACAATGTAAACAAGGCTTTAGGTTTAGCTGTATTTGCAAACGTGAAGCATTTCCATGATATTCTCTTCTCCAATCAAATTGTAATATTTTTGTTTAATCATTTCTCTTTGAATTTTCACAGTATGTTGAGTTTGACTCTATATCCTCCTAGCCTTAAAGAATTTTCCAGTACTTTAGCAAGTCTATCTTGGAATGAATATGGTTTGAGGATCTTGAGATATTAAAAAGTAGGCGTGTATCCATCTTATCCAAAGTTTATCCTATTTATGTATTAGATTCCAGTACACCTTGGCTATAGCAGCCCTATTCCATATATGCATCTTAACAATGTTGAAACCTACATGTCACAATCTAAAAGTTGACATCACGATGGCACTTACCTCGACCTAGCCTTGATATATATGTCAAGTACCCAAACTTTAGAAAAATTTGAAAACAGTAATAAAATAGGACAAGACACGACTTCTTGAATGGAGTCAAGCCATAAATGTAGAGAAAAGTGAAGCCTGAACAAGATACATAACCATCCTAAAACCTGGTATCATAAGTATAAAAGCATATAAAAATCATATTCGAATCTAAAATAATACATGACTCTGTCTCCGAAATAATAAAGATATCAAGTAGATAAGATGAGGCTTAGAACCAACTCTGGAAGCCTAAAGCGTGCCAGTACCGCGAAGTCTCTAACTAATCAAGCAGGAACTTAGCCACAACGTGTTTCTTTCATACTAGGATCTGCACCATAAAGGCACTATAGCGGTGAGTACGTCCACTTGTACTCAGTAAGTATCATAGGCCGATTGAGAAAAGAAGAAAATAATATAAGCAAAGAAAATACTATGAGCAGAGAACCTGCAAATAAAAAAGTTCTCAAATGGTAGCTCACACCCTTTCCATTAAGAGTTTTAATATATATATATATATATATATATATATATATATATATATATATATTCAAAATGGACAGGAATACACAAAAATATATATAGAAGCTAATTATATGTCAAGTAACACGTACGAATAACACATAATATGCAAATGCAATATAATGCAATAAATGATGAAAATAATGGTTAAAAGTCATCACATTAATTTACGTATACATGCATCAAAACTCAATGATCCCAAAATAGGACTCATGGGGTTCACAACTCGTATACTATCTTAAGATTTTCACCAGTCTCAATCTCATATCTCAATCCACCCAACCAACACATTCTTTGGTCTAGACATTGTAAAAGCATCTCATTTTCTTTTAAAAATTAGTATTTACTTAATGGTACTGATATATCGTGAATGTGTATGTATGAATAAGGATATAATACTCGCAATCAAATAAGTATGAAGATCACAAATTCATTTAGTAATTGTATCAGTAAGCATAGAATTCAAAGCGTAGAATTCAACTCACTATGTCAACATTTTATGATATCAGTTCTAGTCTGGCACAATTGAAATAAACATGCATGTAAGATATTATTAATATCATATCAACCTGAAACTCAAGCATTTATATCATAATAAAGGCAAAAAATACTCAAAAAGGCTTATACTATCTATTATAGCCCCTGTAAGGGAATCATATAATGAATAAAGGCCTTCAAATGCACAATAAGTCCAATAATATCAAATAAAGCCTCCATACGAGCAACACACAATAAATAATAGTACAAGTCAATAATAGAAGAATATACGCTCCCACTTGGGAATCACACAATGTATAATAGCCCAACAACATTATTCAGAGTTATTTTCCCCAACCTATAGAATGCTTTACTTATTCATTAACTACCTAATCTAGTTAGTAAAAGTTAAGCCATAACCTACTATGAAGCATCGAAATACAATCCTAAAGTCCTTCAACACTGAGTTTTTCCCTTTTGAATGGACTCCGAAACAACTAAAATATACAAATACAACATCTACGAATTAAAAAAAACTATGATACCTATATTGCTCATTTTAAGCTGGGTTCAAAATGGGTTCAAAAAATAAACTCGAAAATGGAAGGGATAAGATTGAAATTTTATTTAGAAACATATTCCATAAGGTTACAGGAGTATACAGTTGAGAATCCATGCTAAAATGACTTTAAAACAAGGTCCAGATTGATGAAAAACTATTTTTAAGTTTTACCGACAAAATCCTCAAAATTTCATTTTGGAACAAATATTAAAGAGTGTTTTTATGATATAATTCAATGTAAAGTAATATAAAGAAAGTTTTAGAGCTTACCAAAGCACAATTGGTCTCCTAAACTTGAAGATCAAGGTTAAAAAAAGATGAAAAATCACAAAAGGAAGGATATATACAGAGATGGACGCTTTAGCGGCTGAATGACCGCTAAAGCAGCTATCACTTAAGAATTCCCAGGATGTTACAGTGGATACCTCTTAAGCAATCCTTTCCCACTTAAGCAGTTTCACTAGATAGCAACTTATTAGCAATTTTGCTCAGTTTACAATATTGTCGATTAAACCCTCGAGATTCATTTGAAAATCTGTGAATGCAGACAAACTATGAGACTAGAGTAATTTTGATGTCCCAGACATAGTGGAGATGTCAGATTTTTGAAAAAATATAATTTAATCAATTAGCCATCGGTGCTCCTACAAGGCAAATTTTGCTAGTTTTCAAATGAAGGGTCAAAATGTAAAATAAAGATTCTGAGTCCAAACCAATCACACTACCAATTCAAATTTAATATTTTGGATCTAATGAAACTGTCCAAATCACCATTTGACACTTATAACATCAAATGTTGACCGAATTAAACTATAGGACTTTTAAAGCACCTAAGAACCTCAAACTCTCCAAAAAACTTTTCCAATGGCATTTTCAATTATGCCAACCATTTCCACACTCCAAAATAAACATGTAACAACTAAGGGAAAGGAAATATAGTCAAATCACTTATAAGTAAAATTTCTCAAATTAGGTCATTACAGTATCCACCACTAAGACTCTACTTCATCCTCGAACTAAAAGGTAAGAAAATACTTGAATCACTAAATAGCTGAGGGTAACTACTATGCATATCGGTCTCGACCTCTTAAGTAGCCTCCTTAATAGGACGGTTCCTCTACTGAACCTTAACTACTAGGACATCTTTATAACACAATCTACTTACATCGCTGGCCAAAATGGACACTACTTCTCTACAAAGGTCAACCTCTCATAAAACTGAATCGAGTCCCAATGAAGCAAGTGAGACTCATCCAAAATATAGTGTCACGCATAGATACAAGAAAAATTAGGTGATTGTTGAAAATTATAGAGGTAAGGGAAACTCATAAGCAGCCTCCGCAACTGTTTGAAGAATCTTAAAAAGATCCAATGTACCTCGGTCTAAGATTTCCCCTCTTATCGAACCTCATCACACCCTTCATGGGTGATACATGAAGAAAGACCTGATCACCAATACCAAACTTCAAAGCATGAAGTATTCAGCCTGCATAACCCTTTCTCTTACTCAGGGTTTCCCAAAGTCTATCCTAAATCGCTCGAACCGTGTCCAAGGACTCATAAAGCATATTAGTACCATGAGGTCTATCCTCTAAAATCTCAAACCAACCAACCAGATATCAGAAATGCCTAATATACAATACTTCAAAAAGTGTCATCTCTATACTCAAATGGTATTTTTATTAAATGAAAATTTTGCTAAGGCTAAATGTTGCTTCTACTGACCTGCGATGTCCATAACACTTGTGCAAAATATATCCTCTGAAACTTGAATAGTCTATTATGACTGTTCGTCGGTTTGGTTGTGGAAAGTTGTGTTGGTTAACTTGATTACCTAACTCTTTCTGAAATGTCCTCCAAACTCCGAGTCAATGTCTGAAATAATAGACACAGGTACCCATTTAAGATGAACTATCTCATAAGCATAGATGTGAGGCAACCTCTCTACACTAAAGGAAATTTGAATGCGTACAAAATAAGATGATTTGGTTAATTGATCCACAATGACCAAATGTTGTAAGAAACACGAGAAGTGTAAGGCAACCCATAAATGAAGTCTACAGTAATCTTCTCCCACTTCAAACTAGAAATGGGTAATCTCTGAAGAAAACCACCGTGTCTTTAGTGCCCGTCCTTCACCTTCTTACAACACAAGCAATGAGCTATAAAAGTCATTATATCCTTCATACCATCCCAACCGTAATGCTGCTTTAACTTACGATACATTTCAGTAACCCTTAGATAAATAGAATCTGGAATAATATGGCTCCTCCAAAATCAACCCACCCATCCACCAACTCCTGGCACACAAACTTGACCACTAATTCTTAAAACACCATCAGGATCAAGAGATGCCTTCTTAACCTCGTCACTCAACACTTTATCGTAAATCACCCACAACTATCATCATCAAACTAGTAAGATCAAATATTCTCTATCAAAGAAGATATAGTTAGGTATCAAAATATCAATCCTAACTATATGGTTAGTTATAGACTAAATTTCCAAGGCTAAAGGCCATTGCTGCATCAAAAGATAAGCTAAACTCCCCATACTAGTCGTCTTTCTGCACACGTCGTCTGTAACCACATTAACCTTACCCTTATTATAAATAATAATAAGGTCATAATCCTTATGAAACTTAAGCCAACATAGTTATCTCATATTAAGATCTTGCTGATTAAAGAAGTACTAAAGACTAGGATGACCTGGGAAAATCTCCCAAGGATTTCCATACAAGTAATATCACCGTAACTTCTATGTAAACACCACAACTTCTACGTAAACACCATAGCTACCAATCTAAATCATGGTTAAGGTGATTATTTTCATGAGGCTTTAACTGATAAGAGGCATAAACAATTACCTTACCCTTTTAGATCAACAGTACATCTAAACCCACACAAGATGTATCACAAAACATAGTGATCCTCAAGCCCTTCTTGGGCGAGGTCAAGATAGGGGATAAAGTCCACAACTCCTTGAGCTTATGGAAGTTCTTCTCACAAGAATCCAACAACTGAAAAAATAACCTTTTTTTGTAGTTAACTTGGTAAAAAAACTGCAACAGATGATAAACCCTTTACTAAATGATGATAATAACCCGCTAAACCAACAAAACTTTGAATCTCGATAGGAGAAGTAGGTCTAGCTTAATCATGAATTGCTACAATCTTGTTTGAATCAACCATAATGCCATCTTTGTTCACTAAAAAACCTAAGAAAATAAATTCAATCCAACCAAAACTCATATCTTAGAGAATTATCATACAATTTCTCGTCACACAATCTCTAATGTACAATCCTTAAGTGTCTTATATGATCGGCCTCATTCTTAGAGTAAACTAAGACATCTATGAATACAATTACAAAGGAGATGAAATACAATTGAAATACCCAATTCATCATTTCCATAAATGATGCTGGGGTATTGGTCAATTCAAAAGACATCACTAAAAACTTTTAATGATTGTATCGAGTTTGAAAGATGACCATTGGAACATTCGAAGCTTTAATCATCAACTGGTAATACACGAATATTAAGTCAATCTTAAAAATCATAAACACCTTGAAGCTGGTCAAAAAGATCATTAATGAGAGGAAGAGGATACTTGTTCTTAACTGTCTTTTCGCTCAACTACCGATCATTAATACACATGTGCATGGAACCATCCTTCTTCTTCACAAACAAGAAAGGAGCACCCTAAGGAGGTATACTAGGTCTAATGAATCCCTTAATAAGCAAATCCTATAACTGTCCCTTTAGCCCATTCAACTCAGGTAGGGCCATTCTATAGGGAGGAAGGGGAATGGGCTTAGTTCCCAACTCTACATCAATAGAAAAATAATATCATTATTAGAAAAGTACCAGGAAAATTAATATTATACACATACATAAACTCTCAAACAACTCAAATCAAATCTAAGAAAGGAGGTGAGGCAACACTAGTATCACAAATATAAGCCAGATAAGAGAGACACCCTTTTCTACCATGAGACAAACATGTAGAAAAGATATAAATCCCTTAGCACCTGAATTAAGCTTACCTTCTAAGCTATCCTTGGCACACTTTCCATATCTAAGGTCATAATCTTGGTACAATAGTCCAAAATAGCATGATAGAGGGATAACCAATTCGTACCCAAGATAACACCAAAATTTGTCATATCTAAGAGAATCAAATCTAAGCAAGTCTCACACCCCGCAAAAGTAATTACATAAGATGGGTAAACCTAATCCACTATTAAAGAATCTCCTACGAGGGTAAAGTCATGAAGAGGCATAGTGAGCGGCTCACATGAAATATCAAAACCAAAAGAAAAGTACGTATACAGATAGGAGAATGTAGACCCAGGGTCAAATCACATGGAAGTAGATATATAGCAAACTAATATAACACCTATAATTAGTGCATCAAAAGACACTACCTTGGGTCTCCCTAGTATAACATCACATTATGCACATCCACTTTCAGATTGAGTAACCCTATGACCACTACCATGAGCTCCTCTACCCTTATCTATATTACCTCTAGCACCACCTCTACTACTCTATGAACCACCCCTCAATACAGATACTGAAATAGCGCAAAGCTAAAGCTAAGAATTCTACTGGATAGGACCAAAAATATGCCAAAGATTATCCTTATCCAAAAACATCATTTCATATGATGCATCCTCTATAGTCTGACATAATTGGAGGGGGCACAAAGGAATTAGGATGACTGCACTAGCCCAAAGAATAGAAACTAGAACCTTTACTAGCATAACTTGATGCCTGACTACCTAAAACCATAGAACCTGAAGTTCTACTACCTGACCCCTATAAAATGGCCTGAATCAGCCTTCCATGATAACTATGTGAACCTCAATTTAAGAAATCTCTACCTAAAAAGGTGTGACCTAAACTCGCTCTGATGGTGCACTTTCTTGGTGCCTACCTCAGTAGCCTGGGTAATAGACTTAGTTAACGTGGCATGCTCAATAATGCTCTAAAAAAAGCCCCTAAATAACCATCTAGGCATAGCAAACTAATAAAAGACCCTCTAATTTATTCACAAACTTACAGATCCTCTTTGACTCATTAGAGATGCTAGAAGCTGAATACCTGGATAAAGCATGAAAGTGTACCTTATCCTCAACAATAGATATGAAGCCCTACTCCAAGTGATCAAACTCGTCATGCATATAACCTCTCAAGTTATACAACACAAACCTCTCCAAGAAAGCCTTAGAAAACTAGGTCTAAGTTATAGCAGTGAAACCAAAGGCCTACAATTGGATACAGACCTCTACCAATCCCTAGTCACATCCATTAATAGATAGATAGTATCAGTAAATTTGTGAGACTCAAGGGATCTAAGATTATGTTACTTCTCTTTGAAGTTAATCAGAAACTCATAGGCATCCTTGCCAATTACTCCACTAAACTTGGAAGGAGCCAAGTGAATAAATCTCTTAAACCTCTTCAGACATCAGAATACATCATCGCACCTAAAAAAACTAGAGCAATAGTAAATTTGAAAGATAATAAATCCACATATGGGGGTATGATAGATGATGGTTGTACCTCTAAAGTAGGAACACCATAGGTAGATTTTAGCACAAATGGTGAAACACCACTCTAATTCTGAGGAATACCAGGTACACTTAAGGTAATACCCTCTAAATGACTCAAGAGACAAATCAATAGATCTTGTAAATTGAGCTATTGGTTAAACCCTATGGAACCTGAGATATCCCTACATCTCCTATCTAATAGTCATTTCTAGAATACTCAACCTCAACCTCAAAAGAGGCCTCCCTAGCACATACTTTGACTGCAAAAACTTCTTGCACTTTTTCTCTACCTCTGGGTCATCTATGCCCCTATCTCTCTCCTAATTAGGGTTCTCAAATTAGGTGTTGGTTTAGCATCTATCTCTAGACCTAGAGTTAATCATATATGCCAAAAACTAGAATACAAGTTTAAAACATTGGGTATGAACAATCCACACGAAAAGGCATCAAATTAGAGAAAATTTTCCTATGTATCAATCCACAAGACTCTACTAGATATCCTTACACTTATGAGACCGGTCAACCTAGATCTAAAACCAAATTATGATGACCCAAAAATTGAGATCATAATGACACATACTGTAGCCCAACCTTGATAAGTAAGCCAAGTTCCCAAAGTTAAGAAAATTTTGAAAATAGTAATAAATAAAATAAGACAAGACTTCTAGAACAAATTCAAGCCATAAATATTGACAAATTTAGAAATCTAAACAAAATACATAACCATCCCAAAACCTGCTATCATTCGTACAAGAGCATCTAAAATATCATATCTGAATCTGAAATATATTAAGACGTTAAGTAGGTACGATAAGGCCTAGAACCAACTCTAAAAGCTTAAAGAGTGTTAATACCTCGAAGTCTCCAACTGATCAAGCATGAACTTAGCTACCACGTGTCACACTCATACTAGAATCTACATCATAATGGAACAATAGGGTAAGTAGATTCCACTTGTACTCTGTAGGTATCATAGGCTAACTGAGTGTAACACCCCACAATTCGAGCTAAACTTTAAACCATCGTTCCTATGTGTGTAAATACTAATACGATGATTTACATTTGAATACATGTGTCATGACCTTTATCCTAGTGTGTGAAGTAATTATAAGGTGAAAAATGTTCATAGAAATCACTTAGAGCAAAGTTGAGCTAAGAACTTTTGATTCAGCCAAACTTTTGTATTTGATTCTACAAGGATCAACTTTAAATATGTATAACTTTTTATATATGTCTAATTTTTATGATAATGACCTACCAAATGATGGATAGTTAAATTAGCTTTCCATCGATACCAATTTCTCCACCAAATGAAATAGTAAGCCTCTGTAATTGTCCCACAGCGCGTTGCTCTCTCCCCCAAAATAAGGGATGTGACACGGAGATTCCCCCACAGTTTCAGCTTCTTAAGGGTCAAGGGATACTTTGGTCCTTTCCCCTCAACCCTAAACATCCAAATAATGAATTATAATACCCAAAAAGGCATTATTTGCCCATTTTTTTCAAATCAACGTAAAAACCCTCCCTTTCCAAGAACAATAGTCCAAGATTCTTCTCCCAAGAACACAAGTATTCAATCTTAAATTTCAAGATTTCTTCAAGAATCCATTTAATTAAGGTATGTGAGGTTATGAACATGGGTACCCTTTCACCTTTGTGCCCAAGTGCATGGTTTTAAGATTTAATTTACTTGTTTTGAATTAGGGTTCATACCCAAATTGCTATATTCTTGAACTATGTTATTACCATGATATTGAAAGCTTTAAGTACATCAAGGATTACTTATATTCATGTTTTACTTGTATGATTCATATTGTGATATCGATTTTATAATCTTGACTCGATATTATTGAAAGATTTTAGTGTGATTATTGAGCATGAAGTTTTGTTATGAATTTTCATTAATTTAAAGCATGAATTTTAAGTCCTAAGTTTAAGTATTGAGTTTACAAAAATATTATGCTCTTAAGCTCCATTGACAAGTTTTAAAGTGAAGATTGATCTTTTGATCTTAAGATAAGATATGGAACCACATTTGTTCAGCTTGATTATTACTTAAAGAAAGAAATGCATAACTAGTTTTCATTCTATAAACCCTTATGCTATTTTAAGGTAGATTTCCTAAAGTATGAGCATATAAGTAACATAAGAGTAGTATTTAGCACCAAGTTGGGTGAGTCTGAGGTCACATGCCCCTAAACTACGTGCCACTATAGGTTTAAGTCCCAATATGGGTTATGTATAGTGATCAGTAAGTTAAGGCTCTATTTTGATGGCAAGGGTAGAACAACTCTCCCCAACATGGGTAAGATGTTGGACTCCATGATAGCTCATATGGTTTATGTTGGTTAGAAGAACTTCCCTAAGAAAGTATAATAAGCAAGGCCTTTAGAAACTAAGTGTTATGGCTCACAAAGATTATTCTTATGCTTCATTACTCATCTTTAAGATTTTGCAGTCTCTGTTCTAATCAAGCTCAAGGTGAGTCATTTACACTTAGCATGCATTATTCGAAAGTCTATGTGTATATTAAGTTATTCTTTTACTTATAAGTCCACCCCCACATACTTAATACTTTCCAGAGGTAATGAACCACATATATGTCTATGTGTTACATTGTCTTATAATATAAGTTTTGGTGCTCAGTTCCAGCAGTACAATCGGCTACGGGCATTGCCACCTACATCCCAACTTTTGGTGAGTCCTTATAGTCTGAGGACCCAGCTAATCAGACTTTGATTTTGATGAAGTGTTTTAGTTAGTAGTTTTCTTTTTATGTTCAGGTCAGCTGGAGTCTGTCCCAGTGGCTCTCTAGTTAGAAGTAGAGGCTTGTCTGATTGTTTTCATTTTAAGTTCAAAAGTGTTAGTTTTAAATACTTTCAATCTAAATACTTTTAATTTAGATATTTCTAACACCCCGGGAGTACACCATGGACACCACATAGTGCTTACAGTCACAAGTGACCACAAGTTAACCCATGAGCTGGTACCTATTGTGAGCACTGAACAAACTGATAATAAAGGATACATATATGCGGAAATAAAGCTGGATACGCCATAAGGTTTAAATATTTAAAAATATCTCTGAGCTAATATGCCTAAAAAAATGTCTAAAAACAATACTGTAAAGACTGTCAATAATAACTGATAACTGACTAACTGTCTGAAAGTGTCTGAAAGCCTCTAACTGACTGTCTGTGGAGTTGAGGTGACAAGTTCCCAACTAACTCCAGCTGACTGCTTAACTGAAATACTAAAATAAACATAAACGCTCTTCGGAATATAAGGACTCACTATTGCTATTATTGCTAGTGCGCTGGGAAGTCTAGTTGTGGTCAGGAACCTAAGCGTCTGAACCTATGATATAAGACATCATAACACAAAAAATAAGTATGCGGTCAGTACTTTGAATGTACTGGTATGCTAAATGTAGTTAGGCTGATATGCATGGCTCATATGCATGAATAATAACTGACTGAATAAATAACATGAGATAACTGATGTATAGTATGCGGAGAAGCTGTAAAATCTGAGAATGCATGACCAAGCATATGACATGATATGTAGATAGGCTATAAATAGAAATACTGATACTGAACAACTAATAATTGTATTCCATGGTCAAGAAAGCCTGAAATAAACTCTAGACTGAATACTGGCTTGAGACTGTGAGAGCTATCATCTAACCAATATTCCCCAACAAGAACTAATTGGGGTCCAACCTGTGACCCCAGTTGGAAGGGTGTCAGTACCGTGCCACAGGTACTAACACTGGCTGTATGGGTCCACTAAAATAAAGTCTCAAAGGACTGAAGAGTCACCCGCTGCTAGAAGGTACTCTAGTGAGATATATGTCAACCCTCAACTGGCAGGTTAACATCTCTAACTTACGTTAGGTACGTAGTTCGGGAACACAGGGGCTGCTACTAAAGGTCATACCCTCAACTGGTAGGTGAACCCCCATCTGTAGGTTCGCTCGGTGCTAAATCCTACTCCCAACTGGACTGACTCGGAATACTGAACTGATCTAAACTTGACTGATAGGATAATTGACTGAACTAATAATACTCATATATGCCCAAAAACCATTCTAAAAGTACTAAGACTAAGTAAATAGCTAAATTTTGGGTATTCATAACCCCCAAGGCTCGATAACATTAACAATAAAAATATACCAAAGCTTCAAAAGCATAATAAGTAGTAATTGCTCAAAATTCATTTCTTAGGAATTTCATCAAACTCTTGAAATTCATAAACTTAGGCATGAGAATGATTGAAACATGTGGGAATAACATAATCATAAAAATAAAACCATACATTGGGGGATTTAACATGGGATTTCATGCTTCAAACGTGTAAAGGCTACCTTCAACTAAAAACACTTGAAAACATCACACATAATTGAAATTCCCAAAAGCTTCATGAAATTAACTTACTGTAAACATGTGAATTCATGATTTAGAACACAAAAATAGGTACTTGGACTCCATGGGTGAAAAATTCCCATGGATGAACATTTAAAATACATTAAAGATTTAATCTTGCAAGAGAATTGACGTTCTTGATCGTTCTTGGGTGGTGAAGTTTGAATTATTGAGTTTTCTGAAAGAAATAATGGTTGAACTTTATGAATTTGGGTGATGGCTAAGGTTTATTTAAAAGAGGAATTGTGGAAATAAGGCATATAATGCCTCAACTAATGATAAATCCCATGTTTTTATGGATTAGGGCCATGGGAAAAGACCTGACTGCCCCTGAGAAATTTAAATTTGTAACTGGAACGCCGATTGAGCAATCACCATGATACGCCAAGGACTCCATTGCTATTCCACAGCGATGCACCACAATTGCGGTGACTTGTCGTTTTGGAAATCCAAATGTGGTCCAAACCTCATCCGAAAAATTTGAAACCTACCCAAAATATGCTACTTACACCCCTTAACATGAATCAGCTCAAAAACTTACGTCTCAGGGTCGGGAAGGTCACTTTAAAAATCATCGAAGTTAAGAGGCCAAAAATAAAACTAAGTCTCCAACACTTAGCTAAATTTTCAGGTTCTAAGCCCCTTGTATATGCTCTATGGGCTGAATTGAGCTAAGACAAATATGGGGTATTACAATATTCCCCCTTAGGAACATTCGTCCTTGAATGAGACTTATTAAGCTGAGAAATACTGAGGTACTGAGATTACATGTTGAATATGCATAACAGAAAAATGATTACATGACTGAGTCTGAAATATGGTGACTGACTGAACTGATTCATGAATGCATGCAGTGACATGAAGATGACTACATAGCTGGAACTTAGAATGAAAAAGAGATAATCTAAGGAAAACTGTTACCTTGAGCTGAGTTTGAGTTTGTAGAGAAAAGGTGAAGGTACTTGGTACGAATGTCTGCTTCTACTTCCCAAGTAGCTCCCTTAATGGACTAATTCCGCCAAAGAACTTTGACCAAGGATACTTCTTTGTTCCTTAGTCTGCGAATCTGGCGATCTAAAATTTCAATTGGGAGTTCTTCGTAAAAAAGTTCATCCTGAATATCTGTACTTTCTAAAGGAACAACTATAGTTGGGTCCCCAATACACTTCTTTAACAAGGACACATAGAACACTGGATACACTAAAGCCAAATCTGTGGGAAACTCAAGCTCATACGCGACCTTTCCAAATCGACTCAAGATCCTATAAAGGCATACATATCAGGGACTGAGTTTCCCCTTTTTGCCAAATCTCTTCACTCCCTTCATGAAAGAGATCTACAAATATACCAAATCTCTAACCTCAAACTCAAGATCTCTTCTCATCACATCTTCATAGGATTTTTAATGGCTTTGGACTGTCTTAAGCCTCTCCCTAATCAACTGAACTTTCTCCAAACATCAAATACTAAATCTGTCCCTATCAACACAGTTTCACCTGCCTCAAACCAACTAATAGGAGATCTACATCTCCTCCCATTAAGAGCCTCAAATGGAGTCATCTGAATACTAGAATGATAATTGTTATAGTAAGCAAACTCAATCAATGGAAAGTGATATCCCAATTTCCTTTAAAGTCAATAACACAAGCTCTCAACATGTCCTCTAAGGTTTGAATGATCCTCTCTGCCTGACCATCTGTCTGAGGGTACAAGGCTGTACTGAGATGAACTTAGGTACTAAGGCCTTCTGAAAAGCTTTCCAAAAGTGAGAAGTAAACTGAGTACCCCTATCTAAAATTATGGACAACGGGACTCCATGCAACCTAACCAACTCTCTAATATAGAGCTTGACATAATCCTCGGTTGAATAAGAAGTCTGGACTGGTAAGAAATGGGTTGATTTGGTTATTCTGTCCATAATAACCCAAATCAAATCATGATGGTGACGTGAACGAGGCAACCCTGTCACAAAATCCATGTTTACCTCTTCACACTTCCAAGTGGGTATGCTAAACTCCTGCATAGATCCATTAGGCCTTTGGTGCTCAACCTTAACCTACTAATAATTAGAACACTTGGCTATAAACTCTGTAATGTCCCTCTTCGTACTGCTCCACTAATAGATTTTCCGCAAATCATGGTACATCTTAGTAGCTCTTGGGTGAATAAAGTAACACGCACCATGTGCTTCTACAAGAATTCGTTATCTCAACCTATCAACACATGGCATGCATAGTCTACCCTGGTAATACAATACATCATCTCTCCCTTGGGAGAAAACCTCTACTTTATAATCTCTAACTAACCCCTTCAACTTAACTAGACTGGGATCCTTATCTTGCTTTTTCTTCAATTCGGCAACCAAAGAAAATTCTGAACAATTCTGAACCCATACATTACCGTCAGCTGAATCAACCAAATGAACACCTAATCTAGCCAACTGATGAACCTCTTGAATGAACTTCTTCTTATTATTCTCAACATGAGCAATACTACCTATAGAAAATCAACTAAGGGCACCAACCACTATATTGGCCTTGCTTGAATGATACAAAACACTCATATCATAATCTTTTAACAATTCTAACCATCTCTTCTGATGAAGATTTAACTCTATATGAAAACACATACTTCAAACTTTTGAGATCTGTGAACACATCAACATGCACCCCATACAGATAATGCCTCCAAATTTTCAAGGCAAGCACAATAACTGCTAACTCAAGATCATGAGTAGGATAATTCTTTTTATGGGGCTTAATTTTTATAGAGGCATAGGTTATGACCTTAACTCTCTACATCAACACACAACCCAAACCAACTCTGGAAGCATCACAGTAAACAACAAACCCATTTGAGCCATCTGGCAAGGTTAAACTTGGGGCTGAGGTGAGTCGAGTTTTCAACTCCTAAAAACTCTTCTCACAAGAATCCAACCACTGAAACTTGAATTTCTTCTGAGTCAATGTAGATATGGGGGACAATAGATGAAAACCCTTCAACAAACCATCTATAATAGCCAGCCAAACCCAAGAAACTCCTAATATCTGATGAAGAAATAGGTCTGGGCTAGTTTCTCACTGCTTTGGTCTTTTGAGGGTCAACTCTAATGCCATCACCAAAAATAATATGGCCAAGAAAAGCTACTGATCTTACCCAAAACTCACAGTTAATGAATTTGGCAAACAACCTATGGGCTCTAAGAGTCTGTAATACAATTTTGAGATGGTCTGCATGATCATTTTCACTACGGGAATAGACAAGAATGTCATCTATGAAGACTATGATGAGCATGTCCAAATACTGCTTGAACACTCTATTCATCAAGTCCATGAAAGTTGCTGGGGCATTTGTAATACCAAAAGACATGACCAGAAATTCAAAGTGACCATATCGAGTTTTGAAAACTATTTTTTGGAATATCACATTCTCTAACTCTGAGCTGATATAGACGGATCTGAGGTATATCTTAAAGAAGTAAATGACACCCTGAAGTTGGTCAAATAAGTCATTAATTTTAGGGGGTGAATACTTATTCTTGATTGTGACTTAGTTTAACTGAGGATAATCGATGCACATTCTAAGAGAACCATCTTTCTTACGCACAAAAAAGACTAGAGCGCCCCATGAGGAAGCACTGGACTTGATAAATCCCTTATCTAAGAGTTCTTTCAATTGTTCTTTTAACTTTCAAAGCTCCATTAGATCCATTTTATTGGGTGGAATAGAGATAGGTTGGGTATCTGGAAGAAGAATCTATTCTAAAGTCAATTTCCATTTCGGGAGAAACTCTGGGAAGATCTTCGGGAAACACATCTGGAAATTCCCTCACTACTAAAACTGACATGAGATTGAGAGTCTCTAAACTAGAGTTTTTAACTCGAACAAAATGGTCGACAAACCCCTTAGATATCATTTTTCTTGCTCTAAGGTACGAAACAAGATGACCCCTAACTGCTGAAGTACTACCCCCCATTCTAGGACTGGTTCATTCAAAAACTAAAAATGAACAACTCTATTTATACAATCAACTGAAGCATAGCATAAGTAAAGACAATTCATGCTGAGAATGACATCAAAATCCATCATCTCTAACTTCACAAGATCAACTAAGTGACTTTCTGGGATATTGTGATCGAACAGTTCCTGTATACCTGCCTTGCTACAATAGAGACACCTTCGGAGGTAAATACTGAAAAGGGTTCTGCTAAAGTCTCAGGATTGACACCAAAATACAGCTATGTAAGGGGTTACAAAAGAAAAAAAAACTCTGGGATATAACAAAGCATAAACATGTAAATAAAAGACCTACAATGTACCAATAACCACATTAGGAGAATTTTCCTGATACTGCCAAGACTGAAGTGCATACAATTTGTTTGGGCGTCGACCACTAGTGGCATTGGAAGTGGCACCCTGCTGAGTTGGGTGATTGGATGGAACTGGGGGACGATTGGACTGACCCTGGTGACCACTCTATGGGAAATCCCTGACCCTATGGCCTAGATTACCACACCCAAAGCATACATCACTGCTAGCTCTACATATATCCTGATGGTTTCTACTACATTTCTGGCAAAGAGGATTTGTGCAACTACTATTCATGCTTCCCTAGGGCGTAGGGCCTATCACCCTATCCCGATTATCATTTCTGAACTTTGGCGCTGGAACACTAGCTGAAGATGGAGCTGGGGCTGAAGATTTATGATAAAATTGAGGACGGTTACCACCTCCGACCTCGGTTGAGCAAAATTAAAGCTACTTATTCTAGCCATCTTATTCTCTCTTTCTTTCTCCTTAAAATTTAGCTCCTTAATCTGTTGAGCATGGAACATCAACCTAGACAAGTCCATCTCCTTAATCAACATCGTAGTTCTACACTCCTTGACCATGCTATCAGCTACACCAGAGACAAGCTTACTCATCCTAGATCTGTCATCGGACACCACATTAGGATCATGCCTGGCTAGTCAAGTAAACTTAAGAGAATACTCCTTCACACTCATGTTTCCCTACCTCAAAGTAATAAACTCATGCACCTTATCTTTTCTTAACTCCAAAGAAAAGAACCTATCTAAAAAGATCGTAGTAAACTCTTCCCACTCAATAGGCCCTGCATTTATTCCTCTATCCTCCTTCTACTGCTTATACAAGGTGTGAACAATATTCTGCAACTGGTAAGCACCCAACTTTGCACTCACACTAGAAGTCACACCCATAATATTAGTTACCTTCTGAACCATGTCGAGGAACTCCTGTGGATCCTCATCAAACTTAGATCCCAAAAATAGAGGAGGGTTTATTTGGGTGAAATCCCAAATCCTAGCAGCGGCAATATTACCACTGGAATGGCTAGGACGGTAGCTGGCTGATTATTCTGAGCTTCTACTGAGTAAGGTAAAGTAGTGAATGCATCTCTAAATTCAGCAAAGAAGTCATGCTCATTAAGGGGATCTTCCTGAATAGGCGGAGGTGTGGGTTGATTCCCATTTCTCCTTTCATTATTCTTTTTAAGAGGCATATTCTGTAAATGGAAAGAAGATTGAATTAGAAAGAGGGTTTAAATTGAGATCATGCTCACTCGCATGACATGAATACTGAAAGAAGGGAAACTTTTCCTAAAACATCTCTAGTCCATAAGTGTGGTGCACTTCACACCCATGCACAAGACTCTACTCAATGCGGCTTTCAGACTCCTTAAGGCACTTTAAAACCTTAGGCTGTAATATCAAGTTTGTAATTCCTCAGGAGTACACCCAATACACCACATAGTGCTTACAGTCACAAGAGACCACAAGCTAACCCATGAGCTGGTATCTATTATGAACACTGAACAAACTGATAATAAAGGATACACATGTGTGGAAAACAAAGTTGGATACGCCATAAGGTTTAAAAATTTAAAATAGTTTTGAACTAATATGCCTCAAAAACAAATGTCTGAAAATAATATTGTAAAGACTGTCAATAATAACTGATAACTGACTAACTGTCTGAAAGCCTCTAACTGACTGACTGTGGAGTTGAAGGGATAAGTCTCCAACTAAATCTGGCTGAATACTGAACTAAAACACTGAAGTAAACATAAACAGTCCTCGAAATAGAGGACTCACCACTGTTGTTGCTAGTGCGCTGGATGTCTAAGTGCAGTTAGGAACCTTAGCATTTGAACCTATAAAATGAGACATCATAGTGCAAGAAACTTGTATGCAGTCAGTACTTTGAATGTATTGGTATGCTAAATGTGGTTAGGCTGATATGCATGGCTCATATGCATGAATAATAACTGACTGAAGAAATAGCAAGAGATAATTGATATATAGTATGCAAGAAAGCTATAAAATCTGAGAATGAAAGACCAAGCATATGACTTGATACTGGATAGTCTATAAATAGAAATATAGAAATACTGATACTAAACAACTAATAATTGTATGCCATGGTCAAGCAAGCCTGAAATAAACTCTGGACTGAATACTGAACTGAGACTGTGGGAGCAATCATCTAACCGACATGCCCCAATAAGAACCAATTGAGGTCTAACCTGTGACCCCAGTTGGAAAAGTATCAGTACCATGCCAAGAGTACTAACACTGGCTGCGTCATCCACTAAAATAAAGTCTCGGATGAATAAAGAGTCACCCTCTACTGGTAGACACTCTAGTGAAATATATGTTAACCCTCAACTCCCTGGTTAACATCTCTAACCTACGCTAGCTACGTAGTTCTGGAACGAAGGGACTTCTACTAAAGGTCATACCCTCAACTAGCAGGTGATCCCCCATCCCTGGGTTCGCTCAGCGCTAAATTCTAGTCCCAACTAGATTGACTTGAAATACTGAATGGATTTAAACTTGATTGATATGATAACTAACTGAACTAATAATACTCATATATTCCTGAAAACCATTCTAAAAGTACTAAGACTAAGTAAACAGCTAAATTTTAGGCATTCATAACCCTCAGTACTTGGTAACATTAACAATAAAAGTATACCAAAGCTTTAAAAGCATAATAAGTAGCCACTGCTCAAAATTCATCTCTTAGGCATTTCATCAAACACTTGAAATTCATGAACTTAGGCATGAGAATGATTGAAACATGTGGGAATAACATAATCATAACACTAAAACCATACATTGGGGGATTTAATATGGGATTTCATGCTTCAAACGTGTTAAGGCTACTTTCTAACCAAAAACACTTGTAAACATCATGCATAATCAAAATTCCCAAAAGCTTCATAAAATTAACTTATTGTAAACATGTGAATTCATGATTTAGAACAAAAAATTAGGTACTTGGACTCCATGGGTGAAAAGGGCCCATGGATGAACATTTAACATACCTTAAGGCTTTAATTTTGCATGAGAATTCAAGTTCTTGATCATACTAGGGTGGCGAAGCTGGAATTCTTGAGTTTTTTTTAAGAAATAATAGTTGAACTTGATGAATTTGGGTGATGGATAGGGTTTATTTTAAGGAGAAATTGTGGAAATAGGTCATATAATGCCTCAACTGATGATCAATTTCATGTTTTTACGGATTAGGGCCATGGGAAAAGACTTGACAGCCCCAGGAAAATTTAAATTCATAACTGGAATGCTGATTGATCCTGCACCATAACGCGCCAAGGCCTTCATCGCTATTCCACCTCGACACACTACAATCGGGGTGACACTATTTTGGAAATCCAAACGTGGTCCAAACCTCGTCCAAAAAATTTAAAACTTACCCGAGACATGCTACTTACACCCTGAATATGAATCAACTTAAAAACTTACGTCGCAGGGTTGGTAAGGTCACTTTAAAAATCATTGAAGTTAAGAGGACAAAAATAAAATTAAGTCTCCAACACTTACCTAAATTTTCAGGTTCTAAGCCCCTTGTACATACACTATGGGCCGAATTGAGCTAAGAAAAATATGGGTTATTATAATATTAATTCAGTTATCTTCAGATTTCATATGTCAAGTTTACTTTTATCATAAGTTCCAAGCTTAGAAGGCTTAAAAGGTTAGCTTGGGACTACTCGCAGTCTTAAGCACCGTGTGACATCCAGGGGGTACTTTTGGGGCGTTACACTAAGCAAAATAGAAAATAATACAAGTAAATAAAATACTACAAGCTTGCAACTTAAAAACAAAAAAGTTCCCAAATGGTAGCTCACATCGTCTCCACTAATAGTTCTAACATATATATGAACATCAAAAGGGAAAGGAATACATGAAAGTATATATAGAATCTAATTACACATCAAATTACACGTAAAATAATAAATGATATGTAAATGCAATTCAAAGCAATGAATGATGAAGTGAATGGTTGAAAGTCATCGCATGACTTTTTGTATACACTTATTGAGCCCCAATGCTCCCAAAATAGAATCAATGGAGGATCCAATACTCGTATACTATCTTAGAGTTTCCACTAATCTAAGTCTCATATCTCAATCCACTCGACTAACACATTCCTCGGTCTAGGATTTTGTAAAAATGCCTTATTTTCATTTAAAATCAATGTATTCTCAATGGTACCAATATCTCATTAAATATGTATGTATAAATGAGAATATAATTCTCACAATCAAATAAATATAAAGATTATAAATCCATTCAATACATGTATAAGTAAGCCCAGAAATCAAGTCAGTATGTCAATATTTCATAATATCAGTTCTATTTGGCACCATTGGAATAAATATGCATGTAAGACATTCTTAATATTATATCAATCCAAAACTCAGGCATTTCTATCATGATAAGGGAAAACAATGATCAAAAAGGCTTACACTATCTATTATATCCCCACACGGGTATCACATAATGAATAAAGGAATTCAAATGCATAATACGACCAACGATGTCAAATAAAGCCCCCACACAGGCAATAGGCAATAAATAATAGAGCAAGTCAATGAACAAAATATAAGCCCCCACTCGGTCATCATGAAATATATAATATCTTGAAAACATTATCCATAGTTATTTTCTCCAACCCATAGCATGCTTTAGTTATTCATTAACTAGCCAACCTATTATGAAGAAAGTTAAGCCATACCTTTCTCTAAGCATCAAAATCCTAGCCTAAAGTCCTTCAATATGGAGCTTTTCCCTTTTGAACGGCCTCGTAAATAACTAAAGTATACAAATACAATATCAACACATTAAAATAAATCTAATGATACTCATATTTACCATATTTAATTTAGGTAAAAGACAAGTTCAAAAAATGTGTTAAAAAATGGAAGGGGTTAAAATCAGAATTTTATTTTAAAAATACATTCCTCGAGATTACAGAAGTAGAGTTGAAAATTCATGCAAAAATGAGTTAAAAATGAGGTCCAATTCAATGAAAAACTATTTTTAAGGTTTACTAGAAAATCCTCAAAATCTCATTTTGAAACCAATATTAAAGAGTGCTGGAAGTATGCTGGTGAGGCAGGCTTGAGATAGTTGACTGATTTGCTCAACTTCATTTTTAAGACTGTGAGGATTTCTGAGGCTTGGAGATGGAGTACGATGATTTTGTTATATAAAAACAAGGGTGACGCTCAAATTTGCAATATTTATAGAGGTATTAAGCTTTTGAGTCACACTATGAAGATTTGGGAGAGGGTGGTTGAATGGAGATTGAGAAAGGTCGTATCCATTTTGGAGAATCGGTTTGGTTTTATGCCTGGTCACTCGACGACAGAAGCAATCCACCTGGTGAGAAGATTGGTGGAGCAGTATAGGTAAAGGAAGAGGGATTTCCATATGGTGTTCCTCGATCTGGAAAAGGCGTATGACAGAGTCCCTAGGGAGGTGCTTTGGAGATGCTTAGAGGTAAGAGGAGTTTCGGTCACATACATAATAGCTATTAAGGACATGTACGAGGGAGGTAAGACTCGGATGAGGATGACGGGAGATGACTCATAGCATTTTCCAGTCGAGACTGATTTGCATCAGGGATCGACTCTTAGCCCATTCCTTTTTGCATTGGTGTTGGACGTGCTGATGCGGAGGATTCAAGGTGAGGTGCCGTGTTGTATGTTATTTACAGATGATGTAGTGCTAATTGATGAGACACGAAGGGGTGTGAATGAGAAATTAGAGGTTTTGAGGCAAACCCTTGAATCTAAGGGTTCAAGTTGAGTAGGTCCAAGACAAGGTATTTGGAATGCAAGTTTAGTGACTCGTGTATGGAGGATGGTGTGGTCGTGAGGTTGGATTCTTAGGATGTTTGTAAGAAGGATATTTTTAAGTATCTTGGGTCTATGATTCTGGGGAATGGTGAGATTGATGAGGATGTCTCTAAATGTATTGGAGAAGGCTGGATGAAATAGAGGCTCTCCTCGGGAGTGTTGTGTGATAAGAAGTTACCCTTTAAGCTTAAAGGCAAATTCTACAGAGTGGCAGTCCATCCGGTCATGCGGTCTGGAGCGGAGTGTTGGCCAGTCAAGAAATCACATATTCAAAGATTGAAGGTTGCAGAAATGAGAATGTTGCGCTGGATGTGTGGCCTTACTAGAGGGAATAAAGTTAGGAATGAGACTATCTGGGAGAAGGTGGAAGTGGCTTTGGTGGAGGATAAGATGCGAGAAGGAAGGTTGAGATGGTTTGAGCATGTGATGAGAAGGGGCACGGATGCCCCAGTTCGGAGGTACGAATGGCTAGCTTTGGATGGTTTAGGAGAAGTAGAGGTAGTTCAAAGAAATACTGGAAGGAGGTAATTAGGCAGGACATGGAGCTATTTCAGCTTACTGAGGACATGACCCTAGACAGAAAGGTGTCGAGGTCGCGGATTAGGGTAGAAGGCTAGTGTGAGTGGGTGGGTTGTGGCTGGGTGTTAGGAAAGTTTGGGTGTGATAGGAGTCTTAGGTCTGTGAATGTGTGTTACTACTACATGGGTGTCCGTTTTCCTTATTTCTTATTACGTATTGTTCGTTGTTCTATTATTTCTTTTTCTCAAATATCTAGTGTTATTATTTCTTACCTTTTATTTTGTTATGCTACCCATCTAGTTTTATATTTCATTATGACTTTGTTATATTATTCTTTATCTTGAGCCGGGGGTCTATCGAAAAAAACCTCTCTACTTCCTTGGAGGTAGCGGTATTGACTGCGTACATTTTACCCTCCTCAGACCTTTACTTTATGGGAATACACTGGGACTGTTGTTGTTGTTATTGTTGTTGTTGCTTTGATAATATAATTCAATGTAAAGTAATGAAAACAAGATTTTAGAGAACACCCAAAGCTCAAATGGTGATGAAAACCCTAGTAATTTCCCAAACATAAAGCTCAAGATCTAAAAATGTTGAAAATTGTAAAAAGGAGTATATATATACAACGATGGCCATTTTATCGGCTAAATGACCGCTAAGGCAGTATCAAACTACTAAAGTAGCCTTCACTTAAGTGACACCTAGCTGCTAAAGTGGTTATCGCTTAAGTGATCCTAGGCTGCTAAAGAGGTTATCACTTAAGCAATCCTTGACTGTTTTAGCAGTTGTACCAGATGACAAGTCATCATTAATTTTGCCAAGTTTTCAATATTGTTGATTGATCCCTTGAGATTTGTTTAGAATCTTCTGAATATAGACGAACTATGATACTAGACAAATTTCAGTGTCCTGGACTCAATTGTAGTGTTGGATTTTTGAAAAAGATTGTTTCTGAACAAATTAGCCCCCTATACCCTTTTAAGGCATATTTTACTAATTTTCAAATGAAAGGTTGAAATGTATAATACTGGTTGCGAACCTGAACCAACCCCACTAATACCCCAAATTTGATATTTCTAACCTAATGGAACTGTTTAAATCGCCATCCGGCACTAAGAACATCGACTATTGATCGAAGTCAACTATAGGACTTTTATAGCCCCTATGAACCTTAAACTCTCCCAAAATCCATTCGAGAGCACTGGGAACCAAGCAAATCATTAACACACCCCAAAATCAATATATAGCAACTACAGAGAAAGGCAAAATTGTCAAATCACGTATAAATGAAATTTCACAAAGCAGTCATTACATTTCAAAAGACATAGGAGTACACATTCTACTCCAAGCCCCTAATGCTCTCTTGGTAATAGTATTTGTCCTAGATCAGATATAACTTTTTCAATAGACCTCAATAGTTTGGATCACTTTACTTGGTAATCTAAACATTTAGGCCTAATAAGATTGAATGTCAAATAATACTGTCTGAACTAGTTAGTTGTACTCTATCAGCATATGAGAGTTTCTTGGCAGTCCAAGTTGTAATTTTCTTCACAATTTTCTATATCAATGGTTTCCACGGTAGCATGGTTAAATTTTTAGTTTATAAAGCTATGCCCAAATATTTAAAAGGAAGTACACCTTCTACAAACCCAAGAAGCTAAATAAAATCATCTTTAACTATTTGAGATACACCTCCAAAGTATACACAACTCTTATCAATATTCGCATTCAAACCAGATATTAAGGATAATTGAGTAAAGATTCTATGAACAGCCTTAACAAAATCCACATCACCTCTAGCAAACATCAGTAGAACATCAACATAGCTTAAACCACTTTATCATATTTTGATTGATATTTAAACATTCCATCCTGCTTTGACCCTATCAAAGCCCTACTTAGATATTTCATAGCAAGGTCAATAGATAAGGAGACATAGGATTTAACAACCTAATTTTCTGGAACCGAAACGTCACACGGTGCTCATGATCCCGAAGGACCACAAGCTAACCCTCTACTGATATTTGTACCTGAGCACTGCATAATATAGATAATAAATGCGAAAACTGGCCATAAGGTTCAAAACATCTAAAAATACTCAAAACTGAAAACTGAATACTGATACATCTGTTCGAAAAGCCTCTAAACTGTCTGAACTATGGAGTTGATAGGACATGTCCGCAACTTACTCCATCTACTAAAAATAAACTAACTATGATACGAAAATAAAATAAGGATCATCTTCGAATAAAGAGGACGCACTGCTATGTCTACTGCTGTTGACTAGGATGGAGCTGCTAGGGGTACTCTGGATCTCGTGCCTCTGAACCTATGGTGTCAAATAAAACACCATAGCGCAAATGCGTCAGTACAAAAATATACTGAGTATGAAGATGAGGTAAGGCTAAATGCAAGGGCTTATGCATGAACAATTACTTAACTGAATAATCATGAGAATACTGAATGAGGGCATATGCATGAATGCACAAACCATAACTAAAAACATCACAACTCAAAATACTGAAACTCGGATACTAATTTACTAACATTTGAACTCACTACTAATATTGAGATACTGAACAACTGAATCTCCTGATATAGAAAACTGAGTATTGAAATTGAGATCAGTCCCATCTAGAGAGTGAACTCGAAAACTAATGATACTGAAGCTGATTAACTGAATCTACTCATATCAATGACTGAAAGCTGACCTTACTACTCTCGACTGACTGAATCTGAGACCAAATCTCTCTAACGGATGATCCATGAATCTACTATCAATGATAAGAAAAGATTATGTTTGATATCAAACCTATCTAGTGAAAGATCTCTGAATCTAATAATGAGAATACTCAACTGAATCTGAGACTGAGATCAAGACTATTAACGAGTGATTTTTGGATCTGATAATGAGATTACTCAACTGAATCTGAGACTGAGATCAAGCCTATCTAACGGGTAATCTCTAGATCTGATAATGAGATTACTCAACTGAATCTGAGATTGAGATCAACCCAATCTAACGGATGATATTTGGATCTAATAATGAGATTACTCAACTAAATCTGAGACTGAGATCAAGCCTATCTAATGGTGATCTCTGGATCTGATAATATTGATACTGAATATCTTTATGTGAGACTATGCCTATCTAGCGGGTGGTCCATGAATCAATAGAACTATCTGAGTTCCTTACTGACCTAGGTAATTGTATCTGACAGTCCTGATTTCTGAGTTCTACTCTGAAGATTGATACTGAATCTGTAACTGTGGGAGTGCTCACTTAACTGACATGCCCCAAATCTAAACTGTTTGGGTCCAACCTGTAACTCCAGCTGGAAGGGTGTCAATACCATGCCACAGGTAAAGACCTTAACTCTGGTCAAGCCTATCTAATGGGTAACCCTCACAGAAAGTCAAGGAAGTCAAGCCTAAGGCAGTATAATAGTCAAGCCTTATTCTAATGGGTGACTCCTTCTCCTGCACTGGCTAAGTAGTCCTAGAGTTCAGGGATTGCTCCTAATGACTCTGCCTCTCTAATGGGGAGTCGCCATCCCTGCACTCGCTCGGTGCTAGCTCCTACTCCCAACTGACAGACTCTGAACTAATTCTTAACTGAACTTAAACTGAGTTGAATCTGATACTGATCATGTTTCTCGAATGATCTAACTGAGTTAAGCTAAATTCACTTGGTTCCGTATCTAACGGAATATTACTGAATCTCGTTATCTAACTGAATGATACTGAGCTCTGAAAAGATTACTCGAATACTACTGAGGTCTGAACTGAACACTCGAATTTTACTAGGTCTGAGCTGAGTACTGAACTGAGGCTAGAATATTAGCGATACTGAGATTACTGAAGTTCTGCATCTATATGAGAGTACAAAGTTCTATAACAAACTAAGTTCTGAGAATTGTGGCTTGACTGAAATTATTGTGAAAACTGACACTGGATCTAGACTGCAGCTAAATTATTGGGTATAAATACCCTCAGGACTCGATAACATAAAAGTAAAACATAACCATTGTTGAATAATCAAGACCATAGACATTCATTCACCATCACAATCACTAAAGCATCTCCTCAACATTTAGGAATCATAAACATGTAATAACATAGGGAAATATGTTATTGGCTCATACTCCATTCAACTAGGTCTTGCATCAAACACTTAGCATGTATTAAAGTCTTAGAATGTATCAAAGAGCACATAATTGAGGGAACTTCATGCTCATAATTCATTCACTAAGGCTTTTCAACAAACACTTGGCATGCAAGGGCTTGCACACAATTGGGGATTTCTACCCAACATGCTATAATGACACTAATTCCTTCACATAATCATTTTATCAAACATATGGGGAGCATGCTTTGCTTATTCAACAATTTCTACACTTAATTGACATGAACACATCACTTAACAAGCAACTTGAAGAGAGTTTATTATGAACATCACATGAATATCACATACTAGGGTCAAAGCTTGAAACCTCATAAACAAAACATGAATTAAAACTCAATAATAGCATGAACTCCAATTTCAATTCACATAAATCATGAAAACTCATAAACATAAAGATCTTTGAAATTTAGAAAAGGGTTCTTGAACTTCTTGGATGAAAGGGACCCAAGAATCAACATCTGCATACCTTAGGAAACACTTTCTTGAAGGCTCTTGGAGAGATTCTTGATTTCTTGATTTCTCTTGATTTTTTTCTTGAAGAAAAAAGAAGGGTTTTGATTTTGTAGAAACCCTATATTTTGATGTTGAAGAGGAGAAATAAAGTTGTAAGCCTTGATCGAATATAAATAGGGGCTGAAAAGAGTGGGAGAAAGACCAAAAAGCCCTTTATAAAAATGAGTTAAAAATGCTGAACAGGAGCTGCGATGGTTGAAGCGATGGTCCGTCGCTAGTCTGACGGTCCGTTGGATCGTCCGTCACACATCGATCAGAAAAATAATACACTGCCTCAATGCGACGGTCCGTCGCAAACCCGACGGTCCATCGAATCGTCTGTCGCACGTTAGCTAGGATAAGGCCACACTACCTCAGCGGCGACGGTCCAAGCGATAGTCCGTCGTAGCCTTGGCGGTCCGTCATCCTGGCCGTTGCACTTAGGCCAGTCACTTCCTTGGTTGCGACGGTCTGGGCGACGGTTCGTCAACCCGACCATCGCACCTGGGCGGTTTTGACTGCTTTCAATAAAATGACCATAACTTTCTCATTCGATGTCGGATTTTGACGAAATTGGTATCAACGAAAAACATATTCAATTCTCTACATGAAAAAAAGTTGATATTAGGGAAATTCTACGTGGTTCAAAATATTTCTCACTTGGGAAGATACTTCTCAATCTTTTAGGACCGAATTTACGCTATGCTCTAAGGCTCAGACTACGAGAGAATTTTGCGGGGTCTTACATAGAATCACCTTGTATCAACCCCTATGCTGCATTAAAGGGTTCTATATACTCCCGATTCACACCTAGTGAGTATCTGACTTTCTAAACATATTCCATTACCCACCCTAGAAATTTTGCAAGAAATCCTATATATTCCATGACCTGTTTTAATTATATTCATTACACACTATCATAAGCTTTCTAGAGATCTACCTTTAACATATACCTGGCTGATATATGTTTTTTATTATCAGCTTGAACAAGTTCATAGGCCAAAAGAATATTATCAGTTATCTTTGTTTTTGTGGTAACCTTAATTGAGCTTCAAAAATAATGCTTGCTATAACCTATCGCATTCTTGCTGCTAAAACCTTATAGATCAACTTTGATAATACTATACAACAGGAAATAGATCTGTATTCTTTCACTTTTTAGGATAAGTAGTTTTAGGGTGTAAAGTAACAGTGCAGTTAATAGGTCTATACATTTTACATGTATGAAAGAACTCTTTCACATCATCAACTAGATCCTCTTTTATCACAAGTAAAGAAGTTTTTGAAAAAGTAGCATTATAACAATCCTCCCCTGGTGCTTTGTCTAACCCTACATCATTCAGCCTTTCAAAATTTTACTTTTTGTTACTTTAGAAACTAAGAACAACTATCGATCATTGTTTAGTACTGGTCCAAGTTTCATTATTTTCCCATCTAAGCAGGTAGAATAGTATAAATTTTACTCATACACCCTTTGTAAAATTGTACAAATTCATCTTTAATAGCTATAGAATGAACCAGAATATTGCTTAAAAGAGAAGTGATGCTCTAAATATGCTTAATAAGTTGCCTTTCTTTCATGACTGCAGCAAAGTATTTAGTATTGGCATCACCTAAGGGAAGCCAATTTTCTCTAACTTTCTGTTTCATGACACGTTCTTCAATTAAGGACCATTTCTCCAGATTAATTAGCATCTCTTTTTCCTTCTGTACACGTAAAAACGTCTTGGCTTATTATCTGGTTATAGATGTTGAATTTTTTGTTGATTGATTACTTTGTAATAGTGTTTTACATGTGAATCTTTTTATTGTTCTTAGTATTTTTGGAGTGTGTTACCTTGTCTGATTACTGTTACTTGATGTACTAGCATATACATTAATTGTGGTAGTATTAGTTTCCTCTATTGACTATTGTTTATCAAAATTTGCGTTATATTGTTGATTTTGTTGCTCTCTATCTGTTATAGATTGTTGTCTGTGCCCCTAGCTCTTTTATTGACTTCATTTTAACTAGTGTGCCCTTTTACCTTATCTTGATCCCCCTTTGTTACATAGTGGCTATGATTGGCGATGGTAGACTAGGGTTATGTCATAGGTCAGGGTCAGGGTTAGGAGGTGTTGTGTCTGGGTCGGGGTTTGGGGGTTGAGTCTGGGTTGGGTATAGGATCGAGTTTAAGATTAGGGGCTAAGGGTAGTAAGGTTAGGCAGGATAAGGGAGCTTTTAGGTTGCGAGTTGGGTCTTGAAACATTGGTACTTTGTAGGGTAAGTCTATAGAGCTGGTGAAGATTCTTAGAAAGAGGAGGGTTAGTGCAGCATATGTTCAGGAAACTAAATGGGTAGGCACTAAAGCAAGAGATATGGATGGATATAAGTTGTGGTAATCGGGTAGCGTGAGACATAGAAATGGGGTAGGTATCTTAGCAGATGAAGATCTTAGGAAACAGGTGGTAGAGGTAAAGAGAGTTAGTGATAAACTGATGTCTATTTAGTTGGTCATGGGAGGGACTACGGTGAACGTTATTAGTGCCTACGCCCTGTATGTAGGTTTGGATGAAGAGGAGAAGAAGGAATTCTAGGAGGTTTTAGATGAGGTGGTGAGGAGCATTCCAAGCACTGAGAAACTTTTTGTGGAAGGGGATTTCAATGGGCATATTGGGTCTTTGTCAAGAGGGTATGATGATGTGCATGGAGGTTTCGATTTTGGTAAGCAAAATAAAGGAGGAGTTTCTCTGTTGGATTTTTCTAGGGCTTTTGAGTTGTGGATAGCAAATTTGAGCTTTCCAAAGAAGGAGGATCACCTTATTACGCTTCGTAGTTCAGTGGCCAAAACTCAGATAGACTTTTTGCTTCTTAGAAAAAGGTATAGAGCACTATGTAAAGACTGTAAAGTCATACATAGCGAGAATCTCTCGACTCAACATAGGTTGTTGGTGATGGACTTGGTTATCAATAAAGGCAAAAAGAAGAGAAGAAGGGAGGCACGACCCAGGATTAAGTGGGGTAGCTTAACTTTGGCTAGTACTTCGGAGATGGAAGAGAAGTTGAAGAGTAGGGGGTCTTGGGAGAGTAGAGGGGGTGTGGATAATTTGTGGGAGATGACTGCCAGTTGCATTAGGAAGACCGCTAGAGAGGTGTTGGGTATCTCGAGAGGTCGATCTAGCAAACATCAAGGAGACTGGTGGTGGAACGAAGAGGTCAAGAGAAAGGTGGAGTCTAAGAAGGTGGCTTATGCTAGGTTGGTTGGAAAAAAGGATGATGAGGAAAGGAAGAAGAATAAGAAGGAGTATAAGGTAGCTAGAAGAGAGGCTAAGTTAGCGGTTACGACGGCTAAGACAACAGCTTTTAAGAGTTTATATGCGGCTTTAGAGGAGAAAGAAGGAGATATGAAGTTGTATAGGATGGCTAAGACCATGAAGCGGAGGGATCGTGACCTTGACCAAGTGAAGTACATCAAAAGAGGGGAAGGTATAGTATTGTAGAGGATACCCTCATTAGGGAGAGGTGGCAGCCCTATTTTCATACACTTTTGAACGACAAAAGGGACAAAGATTCTGTGTTGAGAGACTTAGAGATATCTAAGGAGGGTCACAATTATAGTTCTTGTAGGCGTATTAAGGTTGAGAAAACCAAGGGAGCTATTCGCAGGATGCAGCGGGGTAGGGCGACAGGGCCAGACGAGATTCTAGTAGATTTTTGGAAGAGCACTAGCAGGGTAGGTCTCGAGTGGTTGACATGGTTGTTTAAAATTATTTTTAGAGCTGCTAAGATTCCTGAAGCATGGAGATGGAGCACGATGATTCCAGTGTATAAGAACAGGGGAGACATTCAGAGTTGTAACAACTATAGAGGTATTAAGTTTTTGAGTCATACTATGAAGGTTTGGGAAAGGGTGGTAGAGTTGAGGATAAGGTGGATCATGACGATCTCTGAGAATCAATTCGGATTCATGCCTGGTCGCTCGACCACTGAGGCCATTCACCTTGTGAGGAGATTAGTGGAGCAGTTTTGAGACAAGAAGAAGGACTTGTACATGGTGTTTATTGATCTAGATAAGCATATGACAGAGTTCCCAGGGAGATTCTGTAGAGGTGCTTGGAGGCTAGAGGGGTGCCCGTGGCATATACTAGGTCGATTCAGGATATGTATGATGGTGCGAAGACTCGTGTGAGGACGGTAGGTGAAGATTCGGAGCACTTCACAGTTTTGATAGGGTTGCACCAGGGATCGACTCTTAGCCCATTTCTCTTTGCCTTGGTGATGGATTTTTTGATGCGATATATTCAAGGGGAGCTGCCTTGGTGTATGTAATTTACAAATGATATGGTTCTGATCGATGAGATTCGGGGTGGAGTTAATGATAAGTTGGAGATTTGGAGACAGACGTTTGAATCTAAAGGTTTTCGGTTAAGTAGAACCAAGACGGAGTACTTGGAGTATAAGTTTAGTGATATATCACAAGATGATGAAGTGGTTGTGAAGTTAGACTCTAAGGCCATCCAGAAGAGGGAGAGTTTCAAGTATCTGAGGTCCATAATTTAGGGTAATAGTAAGACTGACGAAGATGTCATGCATCGTATTGGGGCAGGGTGGTTGAAGTAGAGGCTCGCTTCGGGATTCCTTTGTGATAAGAAGGTGCCCCCGAATCTTAAAGGTAAGTTCTACAGAGTGGTAGTCCGAACGGCTATGTTGTATGGAGTAGAGTGTTGGCCAGTTAAGAACTCTCACATCCAAAAGGTGAAGGTGGCAGAGATGCAAATGTTGCAATGGATGTGTGGACATACCAAGAAAGATAGGATGAGGATTGAGATTATTTGGGAGAAGGTGGGAGTTGCCTCGGTGGAGGATAAGTTGCAAGAAGTAAGGCTACATTAGTTTGGGCATGTGATGAGGAGAGGCCCTGATACTCTAGTGTGGAAGTGTGAGACTCTAGCTATGGATGGTTTAGGCGGGATAGAGGTAGACCAAAGAAATATTTGAGGGAGGTGATTAGGAATGATATGGAGCAATTACTGCTTACAGAGAACATGACCCTTGATAGAAAAGCGTGGAGGACGAGGATTAGGGTAGAGGGTTACGGGGTGGGAACATGGCGGTAGTAATGGGGGAGTGTTCCTTTGGGTCTGCAGTTTCTGGTTCATAGTGTTGTGGCTGTAGTTTTTGGGGCTAGTGGTGTTGGCTCTTTCGCATCCCGTACTAGTTTATTATGCACTTATCTTTTGTGTTTGTTATACTGTTAGTTTGTTTTGTGTACCATACTAGTTTAAACGCGCTTACTTTTTGTATTGGTTATACTGTTATTGGTCCTAAGCCTGGGGTCTATTGAAATCAGCTTCTCTACTTCTCTTGAGGTAGTGGTATGGTCTACATACACTCTACCCTCCCCAGACCCCACTAGGTGGTAATACACTAGGTATGTTGTTGTTGTTGTTGTTGTTGTTGTTGATTGAAGCTTCAGTATGCATATTTCTCATTTCTGTCTGTACTCGTTGTAACTCACTTTTGTGTAATCTTCTGGTGGATTCTTTAAAATACCTTTTTATTTAGCTCCTTGAAATTATTCTTAAGTTGTTTCAAAGTCAACCACATGTGCTTCATCTTCCCTCCTTGAGTCCTTCTTTTCCAACCTTATGTCATAATTTCACATAATTAGAGTGTTCTAACCAAATATTGAAGAATTTAAAAAGCAATTTTGAAGACCATGTAACCTGAGAGATATTGAACAACATCGGTAAGTAGTCTTAGATATTAGGTAGATCATATTCAGTAACAAGATGCCCCCAGCTCCATATCCACTCATTATTCCCAAATATTCTATCTAACCTATTGTAGATTCTATCGATTATTAGCACCATATTTATTGCACCTAGTTTAAAAATCTCCCTTTCATTAAAATTCAGTAAAACCTATAATAGACACACATGTTGCAAAGTCGTTAATTTCTATAGTTGACACAGGATTGCCAAACAATCTATCTTGAATAGTTAAAACCACATTAAAATTTCCATCAATGAGCCAAGGTAGTGTGACACCCTGAGTAATACCCTACAAATCATCCCATAAGTTTTTTATCTGTTTCATGTTATTGAATCCATAAACAACTATGAGTAAGCATTCCATTCCTCCTAGTCTACTTTTAATGTGGCAATGTATGTACTGAACTACAGCTTTGATATAAGTGACCTCTAGCATTCTATTATCCCAAATGACCCAAATTCTCCCATTAATAGCATTAGTGTAATTATATAAGAACAATCAACCTGGTGTAAAATGTTGTACTACTTTATTAGCATTTACCATTATGTTCCTTTACTTTATTCTCTATTACTCCTACTAAATGAAGATGCTTAGTATGTAGGAAATTCTTTAGTTCCTTATACCCAAATAACCCAAATTCTCCCATTGATAGCGTTAGTGTAATTATATAAGAACAATCAATCTAGTGTAAAATGTTGTACTACTTTATTAGCATTTAGCATTATGTTCCTTTACTTTATTCTCTATTACTCCTACTAAATGAAGATGCTTAGTATGTAGGAAATTCTTTAGTTCGTTTTATTTATACTATTTATTCCCCCCCCCCCCCCCCCCCCCCCCCAACCTTAACGTTCCAATGACCCAATTCATTGAGATTTTGAAGTACACCTTTATCAGATGGATTGTTCTTACTCCGCACACTCTCTGCTACAGTCAAGGCTCCAAATCTACTCCTCAGTGATGTATATTAAAGATCAAGAAAGTCATGGAATTTCAATGTCTGTTGTATTCTCCAGTTTCTGCTTGCTTGATCTTGACTTATTAACCACTGCATCTACAACTTCATTAATTTCATAGACTAATGGTGGTGCAAACTCCACCTCACCAGTTTGTGGTTCATGTGCTTCAATAAGTTTATTAACCTCATGGATAATCTACCCTCTATAGATCTAGTTCTGCACCATTCTTGTCATTATTCTACTTTTTTTAGCTATACATTCATCAGCACATAGAAGTTTGCCCACTACACTTGCAATTCTAGTAAGGGAATCATAGCCCTAACAATTCATTGATAAATTAGGAAAACTAGCCGATAAGGAAATCTCCATTAAGAATTCATCATTAAAGTTAAAATCTACAGACCATTGTTTAAGAATGATAGCTCTATTGTTAAACATATGAGGACCAGAATACAAAATGTGTTGCATCTCTGCCACAGTCTGGAACCTAATAACATAGTAACCATCTTCATAAAGGTAAAAAAATCATATGTAACAATGTCTATCCAGGTTCTATCTTTGTACCCCCTTATATAGTTATATCCAGGCAACTTTCCTATAACATAAGCTATTAGAGCACCTCTCCATTTTGCATTCTCCTTTTCCACCTCCTCTCTATCCAATTGCACTATAATTTCACTATTTATAACAATAGAAGGGATATAGTTTAAAGAGGTAGGCATTTCCCCAAGGCATTGATATGATGACTCTCTCAATTACACGGATCTGGTGTATCATATGGGATTTGCCTTTTCTATTGATTCCTGCGGATTGGATCAAAAACAATTCTTGAATGAGGGCATACCATGAGATGCTACTCTATTTTGTTTAAAAAAAACTTACGCGTGGATTCTCTGATGGGTTTGCATCATCTTCATGGATATCAGCTTCCCCCAAATTATGACACAAATTCTATTTGTAGTTCTTGTCCTGTTTCTTTAGACACTCGCACAGGTTCAGTAGATTGACACTATTCTATTGGTTGTGAGCTCGAGATCTACAAATTCAAATCAGGGCTTTTCCCCAACCTTCCTTTCATATCTCCTTCAATTGATTTTCCAGTAGATTTACCCATATTCTGATTCATCGACTCATTAATTAGACTAGATTTGATTGTAGTGTGTTGTTCATTGACATAGTCCTTTTAGGATTAAGCTTCAGTTCAGGTGTTATCAGATCCCTAATTAGAGGTGCAACTTGCGTCTGTTCATTGTCGATATGTGCCGCACTGGTTATATCACCAACTGACTGCACTCCTCCGCTTTGGTGCGATGAATTATTCATAGTGTCATGCTTCTTGGACAAATTAATTAAGGGTGACAAAAAAGTTTCAAAACTAAAAATGAGTGACACGGGTGTTAAATATTGAGTTGAGGTAACAATTTTAAGATTAATATTAATGACGCTAATTTTATAATCTTCAAGTTTTATTATTTACACAAAGATCCCTATATCATATTTACACAAAGATTCCTACACCATCTCCATCACTCCTCCTCCACATCATTTTTGTTGCTGCCACCGCCACCTCATCTTCCTCTACTATCACTATCACTACTTTGTCACCTCTTCCAGATTCACCATTATTTCCTCCTTCTGTATAACTATCGCATATTTTTCTTCTTTCTCTTCCACCATCATCGCTATCAACACCGCAACAAATGTCATCTTCCCATTCGACGTCATCACCAGCACCACCACCTCTCATTTTACCATAAATATCATTTTTTTGTGGCTCCTCCTCCAACCACTTCTTTTTCAGAAATTAAGTATCGAAATTGTTGTAACAACTATCGAAGTTGCTCAGCAACAGTCAAAGTTGTTGCAGCAACAATCAAAGTTGTTGCAGCAACTTCGACAGTTGCTGCAACAACTTCGATAATTATTGTAATACAACTAATAGTAGTTGTTGCAGCAATTACCGTAACTGTTGCAGCAACTATGATAGTTGCTGAAGCAACTCTCATAGTTACTGAATTATTTCTTCATTCATTTTTAAAAGAAATCAAAAATTTTCTTTTCAAACTTCTCAATTTTTTTAAAAAATAGTCCATGAAAAAAAAAGAACAAAATGAAAAGAGAAAGAAAAAAAAGAAGAGAAGATGGTAGAAGAGGAAAATCTAGAGAGAGAAAAAAAAATAAAAAGAAGATGGAGAGAAAGAAGAAAAAAGAAAGATTGAAAGATAAGAAAAGAGAGGAAATTTAAAAATTTGAAATTTGGAGTTGGAGGACTTTTGAAAAGTTCAAAGAGGTTTAAAAATTACATTTTACCCCCTAATTTACTTTAATTACTAATTAAAAAAAAAAAATTGACTTGAGTTTTGCTGCCAATTTTAATTTTAAGACTTATTTGTTACCCCACAATTAATGCTTCTTCTCTGGCTCTTTTAAGTTCAAAGTAGTCCCAAATGTATCTAGTTTCGTGAGCTTAGGTCTTACCCCATTTACGCCCTCTTCATTGCCCCTTCTCTATGGAAATCGCAGTGTTGCAATTTAACTATCGTGCACCGAAAGCATGGAGAAGAGCGAGAATTTTTTAAACAACAGTCGATTTTACTATATTTATAGGTTACAAATAATGAATAGAATGTATATAATTATATTATTAATACATTATATCAATATTATAGGGAAAAAAAATTCGCATCATCACCAAACATCAAAAAGGAAGTTAATAAACGACTTGTTCACATCTCACACATTTTAAAAGGAAGAAAAGTCATGCATGGGAGACGAAATATGTACAATTTTTTCCTCTGATTAAAGTGACATAATGTAATTCGATACGAAATTTAATTTTTAAAAAAATAAAAAAATTGAAAAATCTGTAAATTTAAATATGACATAATATTTAGGGATAATATGTATATAATTATAAATCTGGACAAACTAATACTCCCTTCGTTCCTTTTTAATTGTCACGTTTCATTTTTTTAGAATTAATTTGACTAACTTTAATATTAAAGAAGATTAGATTAAAATTTGATATTTTAAAATGAAAATTTAGATATTTATCAATTATATCAAAAGTACTATAACTTATAATTTTTCTTATATTAATATAATAAATAACTTTATCTTTAAATACTGATCAAAATTCATATAATTAATTTTTAAAAAGGAATTTATTACAACTAAAAAGAAACGAATGAAGTAGCTAACAAAGAACAAAAGGAACATATTATCTCTGTCCCATTTTACCCGTCTCAAATTGAAATGACACAGTTATTAAAAAAATAATGATTGATAATGTAATTTATCATTTTCTCCCTCATAATTGTGTCTTGTTATTAGTTCTAATATTGATGGATGACTAATAACAAAGAGTAATCAATTACACTAAAGGTATAATGGGAAAAAAAATTTACCTTATCTTGATAAGTAAAAAAAAATAAGTAAAATGAAATATCAAATTAAAAAATTTGAAACAAATAAAATGGGACGGAGGAAATATGTACCAACTAGGGCTGCTGCTTCGTAAAGAACACAAATAACAAAGCCAAGTTGTGAATTCTAATTGATATACAATGATTCTTGAAAACAGCAACAATACATTTTAAAATCATTGTACGATGAATATAGCCCCTTAACATTCATTAAGTGCCTGTATTTGAGGTGACCTTAACTTGATGATGTCCTCCAAGCCCTTTCACCTTCTAGATCAAAGATTTAAACTCAATGAAATTAGTGTTTAAAATTTTTAATACTAAATTTATCATATTTTATAAAATAATTTTTTATCTATTATTCAATGGAAAAAATATATCTATTATTTATTAGGATTTCTATAAATTTTCACACATAAATTTATACTATATCAACGTTAAATGCTACTAAAAATAGAGATTTTTTTCAAGCACACTCAGTGAGTAGTTTATGTTACGAGACATGATTTTTCTATCATTTCCCATCGTATCTATCATCTTGGTGGAAAAACACGCGGTGGTAACATGCACTTAATATACCAAGAAGCTTCCTAATTTTTACACGTCTAGTTTTTCTTTTTTTAATGATTTAATCAAATATCTGCGACAATAGCCTCTAAACAATTTTCGACGAAAAATTTCAATAGGAAAATAGTTATCTTTTGGTTGTAAAAATTGAGTTGAAGATGAATTCAATATTATAAGGCTGCATCTGCCTCTATATCCCCTCGTCTCTCCTTTTTTTTTCTTTTCAAACAAACTCCATGTCATCATAATTGCATTCCACATTTCTTAAGTCGTACTTAAGATAGATAAATTTTAAGGAAGAAAATAGTGAAATAGAAAAAAACTTAGAAAACCTCTTTGCACACTTATCAAATCCCATTCAATAGCTCTAATTAGAATTCTGCAGATCTCAAGTACTCCATCTTCATTATTACATTTTGAAAAGTAAAAGGGAAGAAGCATGACAAAAAGAATGGTGTGACACATGTTAATTAATCCATGTGGATGGAAGTTTCAAAGTGGCTAATATATCACCAGTTGGACTGTGATGTTTACAGCTTCATCTTACGTGTTATGTCTACATAATTTGTGTTATGAAGAAGATAATGGCATACATCATTTGATTTTCGTTTGGACTTGTGGATTGAGTCGATCAACTAAGATGAAGAGTACATCGAAAAGAAGATCTTAATTCAAGAAGTTCATGCACGTATAATTATTTATCAATCATCAAAATCAGAAGAAGTTGATGGTGAAGAATATTAGGTGCATTTGTGTTATGACTTTCATGACGATTCTAACGTTGTGTCTTTGTCATTGATTCTCCCGCCTCATCCCCACCACCGCTTTTGCTTCTCTTTATTCCGGCTTTGCTCTTGATTTTTCTCATCTTTTTGAATATTTCTCCTTCATTCGCACCCATAACCAACGGGCTGAGTTAATTTTTTAAACGATCAGTTAATTTTTATTTTATTATATCAGATTTAGTTTAGAGTTCACTCAACTTTGTTTCCTTCAACAAAATAATCATTCAATTTTATCTAACAATCACAAGAAGTAATTAAACAATATTTTTGTTATAAAAATACTTTACTGATTCTAGTGCAATAAAATGAATGGTAATAACTAATAACCATTTATAAAAGCAACCTTGATATGATAAGCCTTCTAAATCAATTTTCAAATTTCTTTACTTGATAGTTTCACTTTCATGTACAATTTAATTATCAAAAGCGAAAGAAGATTTTTATTTTGTTTTTTATTTTTTATGATTACAAATTATGTCTTATTTATTTGGTGGAATCATTGCATTATGCAGTGGTGGATGCTAATTTTCGACCGTGTGTTAATATTATTCTCATGAGATGGTCAAATTTTTCAAGCTAGGACACATATGGTCGTTCTAATTGTTTTCTAGATTATAACGTTGAACTTGAACATTTTATCGTACAAATTAAGTGAATATACCTAAGGTGATTTTTGTAATTAAAAGGCGTACATATTAATTTGATATTCTTTCTTATTTTTCACTTTTATTTTATTTAGTATTGATGAGGACGTGAGATGAGATTGAATGATGAAATGAGGATTCATATATAGTCGATCTCAACTTGTTTGGTACTGATTGAGGTGTAGTGGTATTAATCATCACATAACGATCCATTCATTATTAATCATCACATAAAAAATCCTTACAATTTAATCCGCACAAAGCTGATATGTTAACTAAATGAGTCCATATAAATCAGCTGTACGCTTAAGTCCACTGGGTTATTCAGAGTTCAGCCATGCTCTGCTCCGTCATCTGTACTACTTGGTATTGTCGCGATATCAATCACCATACTTCCAAGAAGCTGATTTATTTCCATTTCCCAGTTTAAACATGATGTTGCCATTGAACCCTTCTGTCACCCACATTCGACAGATTATTCCACCATATAAATACTTGGAAGGCAATGTGATATTTCATTCCTCCATCACTGAGTGTTTGCTCAAGTAAATCGGTGGCGTAAGGCGAAAATCAAATGAAGGTCTTAAATATTTTTAAGAAAACTAAATTTTCTTATAAAGTCCTGATATGCAAAGTTGTAAATATTACAGTCAATTTCTTCTAATAATTTTTTTTTGTTAATATAAAAATGTATTTAATCTTTCATGAGACCTACTTTAAATATATCAAAATTCTTCTATAATTCTTTACTTCTATATAAGAAGTTTATTTTTTCTATAAATGATATTTAATATTTTTTTAATAAAAGGTATAATCTATTATTGGTAAAAAAAAAAAAAAAAAAAGACTTCTCAAATTTGGGTACTTAGATGATCGCCGTTTTTTGAAAGGGGTAAAGCCGACACTGCCGTCACTTTCCTGTATCTTGTACGTAGCTGCAATTGATGTTATCCTGCACCTGTCGACTTATTACCATAGTGACTTTTCGAAACGTGTCATTGAAGCCTTTCAAATCTTTCACAAGTACAGGCCTAAACAATATGTGTATCATATGTTGTCAATTACACAAAACGGAAAGGTTTGGCCTAGTTTCTGCTGCCCACCTCAATCTCAATGTAGTTGTACATGAAATTAGTTAAGCTAAAATGAAGTTCTTGAAAGTTATAAGAAGAGAACAATCACAAGAGTAGAAGAAAGGAAGAAGAGGGAAAGAAGAATAGCATAATCGGACGTTAGAAAATATGCACTTTGATTCGTATTTTATGTCGCTAACATCACACGTGTAGAGCTAACAGGTGACGGGAAAGCATTTCTAACCTCGGAATAGGAGGACGTTTATCGAGCTTTTCCATGCAGTCTCTCACCCAAAGCGGGCTACGGATCACATTGATGGAAAATGAACTATGTGAATTAATTCTCTGTACATTACAGCTAAGAGTATATATGCACCCACTAAATTAGTTATAACTTGTAACTAATTATTCTAACAGATAATATGACGTGGATAACTACCTATAACATCAGCATATAGAATCTGCAACTAAGCTTCTACAAACTATAGCTCATCTTCTAATTTGTCATGTTACACGCCCCCTCAAGTTAGGTGTTGTGAAAATGTTAGACAAACCTAACTTGGATGTAAGATACATATGTTGAGCCTTAAAAAGACCTTTTGTTAGGATGTCAGCTAGTTGTTCTGTTGTTGAGATGTAATGAGTCTAATAAGTTCCTTATGAATTTTTTCCCTAATGAAATGACAGTCAATCTCTATGTGTTTTGTTCTTTCATGAAACACTAGATTGGCTGCTATTTGCGTTGCTGATCTACTGTCATTAAACAACTTAACAGGTAGTTTAATTTCTATACTTAGCTCATTCAGTAGACCTAGCATCTATATGATTTTAGAGACAGTAACAACCATACTCCTGTATTCTGCTTCTGCAGAGCTTCTGGAGATAGTAGTTTGCTTCTTTGATTTCCATGCAATCAAGGACTCACCTAGCTTGATCAAATATTTAGAAACTGACTTTCTACTTTGTGTACATGTTGCCCAATTAACATCACAATAAGCAGTTAGTTTTTCAATTGGTTTACTGGATATATACACTCCTTGTCCAGGCTAGTTTTTCACATATCTTGCTATCCTCAAAACTGCTTCCATATGACTTTTCTTTGGTTTCTATAAGAACTGACTCAGTGTTTGAACACTGTAGGCAATATCAGGCCTAGTTACTGTCAAGTATAACATCTTTTCTGTCAACTTTTGGTGAGATTTGATGTTTGTTAACAAAGGATCCTGCATCATGTTATCTCTTTTGAGTTCATCATACCCTTTACTAGTTAGCTTTGCATTATGATCCATAGGTGTCAAAGCTGGTTTAGCAGCTGAAAATCCAAGATCAGATAGGAGCTCCAACACATATTTCCTCTGGTGTATAATAAACCCCTTCTCAGACCTTATAAATTCTATTCCAAGGAAGTATTTTAGCTCTCCCAGACTTTCATTTTGAATACTTGTTGTAGTGAATCTTTTGCTTCCCTTATTAACTTCAGGTTTTTTCCAGTGACCAGTAGGTCATCTATGTACACAAGAATTATCACAATCCCCTTTTCACTTTTTCTTGTGAACAATGATTGATCAAATTGGCTTTGCTAAAATTGTAGTTGTAGTAGAGCATCTCTCAACTTGGTATTCCATTCTTTAGGTGCTTGTTTGAGTCCATACAAGGACTTTGTGAGTCTGCATACTGCTTTGGTCACCCTCTGACTTACAAAACCTTGTGAAAGGTCCATAAATATCTCATCATGTAAGTCCCCTTGCAGGAATGCATTATCAACATTCATTTGATGCACATGCCACTGTTTTGGAGCTGTAATAGTTAGGATTGTCCTTACTATTATCATCTTTACCATAGGAGAAAATGTTTTTTGGTAATCTAAACCTGGTTGTTGACTATATCCTTTGGCCATAAGTCTTGCTTTGAACCTCTCAACTTCCCCCGATGCTTTATATTTAACCTTGAAGATCCATCTACATCCTATGGATTTTTTGCCAGCTGATAGTGTAGTAATGATCCATGTGTTATTACTTTGTAATGCTTCTATTTCAGCCTTCATAGCTTATACCCATCTAGGATCTTGAGTTGCTTCTTCATAGGTCTTAGGTTCTGTAATAGAAAGGAAAGTAGATAAGTAGCTTTGATATTTTGTAGATAAACTATCATAAGATACATAGTTAGTAATATTATATATAATGTGATGGTGTGATGAATGTAGAGAAATGAAGTCTTTCATCCATATTGGTGGTTGTTTAGCTCTAGAAGAAGTTTTTATTAGCATTATAACACTTGACTGAGTTTCATTTGTGTTGGATTGATCAGTGTTTGATGTTGTCATTTCATAATCTTGAGTATTTTGATTTGTCTGCATGTGTAAGTTGTCTGAGCTATGATTAGGTGCATCACATCTGTCTGTAACCTGTACGTTAGAAGTGTTAGTATTTGTAGTATGAGAAATATATGAATTATCCCATTCTTCAGAAGAGAAACTCTCAGTATTTTGGAAGAGTGGTACTTCAGGCATGTTATTTTTTAAGGGAAACTCAGATTCTCTAAATATAACATCTCTATGTACAAAGAAAGACTGACTAGTTAAGTCATATAAGAGGTATCCCTTTTGTGTTTCTAAGTATCACATAAACACAGCTTGTCTGCTTCTAGATAGAAGTTTGTCATCCTGGGTAAGAATCTTAGCATAGCATAGACAACCTAGTATCCTCAAGTGCATGAGAGAAGGTTTTCTCTTGTACAATCTTTCATAAGGAGAGGAACTTATCACAGATGAGGGCAGTCTATTTATGAGATATACAACAGCTAGTATACACTGACCCTTGAATTTAATTGGGATATTTGCTTGCAGTCTAAAAGCTCTTGTTACCTCTAAGATGTGCCTATGTTTTCTCTCAGCTACACCATTTTGTTTAGGGGAATATGGACAATTTCTTTCATGAATGATGCCTAATTCTCTAAATTTATCAACACATGTTTTGCTAATAAATTCTGCACCATTATCAGTTCTACACACCTTTATTGTTTTATTGAATTGAGTATGGACAAAAGCAAGGAAATATTGAATAACAACACATACATCTGATTTCAATCTTAGAAAGTAAATCCATGCATTCTAGAATAGTCATCAACTATAGTCAAGAACATCTCAATATATGTGTGTATATTATTTTATCTCTATTTTTCTCTATTGGTTTTTACTGTAAAGCCTCAAAAATAGGTTTCGAGGCGTCTCACGATACTCAAGACTACGAGTAGCCTTAACCTAACCCTGTAAGCCTTCTACCGAATCTGAAGCTCATAATAAAGGAATATAGATATATAATCAAAGCTAAAATACTGAATTCTGTCTGAAGCTAAGTTGAAATTATCTGAACATAATATCTGAAAATATTAGACTTAAAAGTATGGATAATCAACACTAGAAATCTGGATCATAACTAGCAATCCGATAAGCCTCTACTACTAATCGCTAGTGAGCCCCTGGGACAAGCCCCCAGCTGACTCAGATTGACTGAAAATACTGAATCAACTACTCTAATAAGCTAAAAAATTGAATAACTATGTCCCCAAACTATGAGGACTCACCAATTGTCGGGATGTAGATCGAGATGCTCGAAATCACTCACGCTGCTGAAACTGAGCACCTAAACCTACATTATGAGACAATGTAGCACATAGATGTATATGTGGATTAGTAATTCTGAAATGTACTGAGTATATTGTGATGAAATGCATAGTAAATAGTGGGGGAATACATATATCTTTCTCATAAATAATGCATGCTAAGTAATAATGGCTCACTTTGGCTTGAGTAATTGAAAACTGTAATCATAATCATAAATAATAAAACATACTATATGAATACTGTGAGCCACCACACTTAGTTCCAAATCTATATTGGAAATCTATTTTCAAATCATATATGCTAAGTTTAAAAGGACTTACCTCTGTATCTGTAAACTGAAAGTTGTAATCTCATAGCTAATGACTTACGTAAAACAATATCTGAATAAAATCGTGAGCCTTTATACTTAGTTTCTAAAAGCTTTTTTTGTAATTTTTTAATCTTTTCAGTAGGCTTTAGGGGGGTTCTTCTAATCGACATACACCATATGAGCTAATATTGATTCCAACATCTAGTTCCCTTATGGGAAAATCTCGCATTGGGAGAGGTGTCATACTCTTGCCAAGGAGTATAACCTAAGCTAAGTGATCACATCTGTAACTGTCATCCATATAGAAATGGAAATAATTTGATAACCTGAATCTACGTTGGCTCTTAGTTCTGGGGCATGTAAACATACACAACTCAGTGCTAAATACTCCTCCCTTTAATCTGCAGGCTCATTTTGTCGGAAATCCACTTTTAAAACTAGTATAGGGTTTATAATGAAAACCTCTTGTGAATCTATTTACTGTAAATTGTAGTAAAACTGTAAAGTGGATTCCATATCTAAGTTAAGATCAAAAGATCAAATCTTTGTTTAAAATATGAATATAACTAATCATGGGATGCTTAAAAGCACAATCTTCTTGAAATATCAACATTCAAACTAGGGCTAATAACCCGTGCATCTATTTCATGTCAAATCATCAAAAAGTTCATGCTAAATAATAAAAATCTTGATAATTCAATTCTAAATCTGGAAATTAATGTCATACGCATAAAAATGTAAAATTAGACATGCAATTCAACATCTAAATCACTTGTGGGATTATAATCTTCAAATAACAATATTTGGGTATGAACCCTAATTTGAAACCCATGTAAATTCATATGAAATCAACTTCAAAAACTAATTTTGAAAACAAGGATGACAGAATTATCCTTGTTAAAAATCTCACATACCTTAATTTATGAATAATTGAAGAAGCTTGAACTTTGAGTTCCTATTTGTGCTCTTCAAGATTGATTCTTGAAGTTCTTGAATTGGAAATCTTGAATTTTGGGTTATCTTGGAAAAAAAATGGTGGAATTTGGGTTTCTTTAAGGATTTGAAATTGAAGTTCTAGTGTTTTCTTGGAGAGAAATCTTGTGAATAATGAGCGTATTAGGCTTAGAATAAGTTTGATCTAGTGTTTTTCACAATTTGGGGGCGTCGGAAATGACTAGATTGCCCTTTGGAAAAATATAATTCAGAACTGAAAATCTTGATTTTGCACTCTACTGCGACACGGTGCCATCGTGGTGGCTTACTGGAAAATGGACAATTGACACTTTGGGCTCTGGCGCAATGCGGCGTAATCGCGTTGCGTCACTGAAAAAGGACGAGTGCTATTTTGCACTCTACTGTGACACGGTGTCTGTTCCATTGAGAATTTTAGTGTGATACTGGCAAATCACGGTAAGCTACTGGAAAGGGACGGATGGGATTTTGGGCTTCACCATAATGCAGTGTAATTGTGGTGCTTTACCGGAAAATGGAAAATTACGAGTCTGGCCTCCTCTGCGACGTGGTGCTATCGCGTTGGCCTACTGTTTCTCACTAAAAATGCGTTAACTTATCAACTGAGTATCGGATTTAAGCAAAATTTGTATCGTTGGAAAGATGGTTAAATTATCTACAATTTGGTGGGTCTATAGCTGAAAAATTCTATACATATCAAAAGTTATATATTTTTAAAGTTGTCTCTTGACACACTAGGAGCTAAACAAGACTAAGAAAAGTATAGGGTATTACAATATCTCCCCCTTGGGAACATTCGTCCTCGAATGAGACTACTTAAACTGAGGATACTGAGGAACTGAGGCTATATACTAGTATGCACTACTAAATCAAAATCGCATGACTGAATCTACGACATTCTGAGAGACTGATCTAATATGCGAATGCATGAATTGACATAAAGATAATCACATGTCTTAATCTTAGACTGGAAAAGAGAATTGAATTAAGGAAGACTGTTACCTTAGGATAAATCTGAGTTTGTGGAGAAGAGGTGAGAATACTTGATATGCATGTCTGCTTCTGTTTCCCAAGTAGTAGCCTCAACGGACTGATTTTGCCATAGAACTTTGACCAAGGAAATTTCTTTGTTCCTTAGTCTATGGATCTGGTGATCAAGAATCTCTACTGGAAGTTCTTCGTATGAAAGGCTCTGAATATCTATGCTTTCTAGAGAGACTACAATATCTGAATCGTCCATGCACTTCTTCAATAAGGATACATGGAACACTGGGTGAACTGAAGACAAGTCTACAAGTAGCTCAAGCTCATACGCTACCTTCCCCACACGACTCAAAATCCTATAGGGACCCATATATCGGGTACTAAGCTTCCCCTTTTTGCCAAATCTTTTCTCCCCCTTAATGGGTGGAACTTTTAAATACATAAGATCATCTTCTTCAAACTCAAGATCTCTCCTTCTTAGTTCTGCATAAGATTTTTGAAGACTTTGAGCTACTTTCAATCTCTCTTGAATCAACTAAACTTTCTCCATAGCTTCAAACACTATATTTGGGCCAATCAAAGAGGCCTCACCTACTTCGAACCAACTGACGGGTGATCTACATCTCTGCCCATATAGACCCTCAAATGGGTCCATCTGAATGCCAGAATTATGACTGTTATTATAGGAAAACTCGATCAACGGCAAGTAGTCATCCCAAATGCCTTTAAAATCAAGAACACATGCTCTCGACATATCATCTAAGGTATAAATGATCCTTTCTGCCTGACCATCTGTCTATGGATGAAAACATAAACTAAGATGAACTTTGGTACCTATACCCTTCTGAAAGGCTTTCCAAAATTGACAGGTAAACTGAGTATCCCTATCTGAAATGATGGACAAGGGAACTCCATGTAATCTTACCAACTCTCTAATGTATAACTTAGCTTAATCTTCAGCTGTGTAGGGCATGTGAACTGGCAAGAAGTGGGATAATTTGGTCAATCTGTCTATAATAACCCAAATCAAATTATGCTAATGACGTGAATGTGGTAACCCTATCACAAAGTCCATGTTTACCTCTTCCAACTTCTAAGTGGGAATACCAAATTCCTGTAATGTGCTACTAGGTCTTTGGTGCTCTACCTTAACCTGTTGATAAGTTGCACACTTAGCTACAAATTCTGTGATATCTTTCTTTATACCATTCAACTAATAGACTTCCTGCAAATCTTGGTATATCTTGCTGGCTCCTGGATAAATAGAGTAACGCGCACCATGCACTTCTGCCATAATCCACTGCCTTAAATCATCAACACATGTCAAACACAATCTACTCTGGTATCTCAACACACCATCTCCTCCTTGGGAGAAAACCTCTACCTTTTGGTCTTTAACTGAACCCTTCAATTTAACTAAACTAGAGTCCCTGTCTTGCTTCTCTTTCACTTCAGAAACTAGAGAAGATTCTAAACTACTCTGAACCCAAACATTCCCTTCAGCTGAGTAAACCAACCTCACTCTCAATCTATCTAACCGATGAGCTTCTCAAACTAATTCTCTCTTATCATTTTTACATAAACAACACTACCCATAGATAGTCTGCTAAGGGCGTCTGCCACTATATTGGCCTTGATTGAATGATACAACACACTCATGTCATAATCTTTCAATAATTCTAACTACCTTTTCTGATGAAGATTCAACTCCCTCTGAGTAAACACATATTGCAAGCTTTTGTGATCCATGAATACATCAACATGCACCCCATAAAGATAGTGCCTCCAAATTTTCAATGCAAATACCATAACAGCTAGCTGAAGGTCATGAGTAGGATAGTTATTTTTTTGAGGCTTAAGCTGTCTAGAGGAATAGGCTATAACCATACCTCTCTGCATCGAAACACAACCCAGTACAATTCTAGAAGTATCACAATAGACAATGAACCCATCTGTACCATCAGGTGGTGCTAAAACTGGGGCTGAAGTAAGTCAAGTCTTCAACTCCTAAAAACTCTTCTCACAGAAATATGACCATTAAAAACTAACTTTCTTCCGAGTTAATATAAACATAGGGGATGCAATAGACGAGAAATCGTTAACAAAACTGTAAGACCCCACAAAGTTCTAGTTTAATTTAGTCCTATATAGCTTGTAATAAGGGGTCTTAGACTTCAAAAAATTCAGCTAAGTGTTAAGTTTTAGAATCATTTTTAGCCTTCGTAACTGGATGATCATATTTTTTATCCTTACAACCTTAGAATGTCAATTTTTGTAAGTTGATTCATGATCAGGGATGTCAGTAGGTCATCTTGGGTGAGTTTCTAAATTTTTGGACATTTTTGAAGTCGTGTTTGGATGACCAAAATAGCAAGCCAATGTGATCTCGATGCGTCGCGTTGGCTATTGCATCGACAGCATCGACACGACGCGTCGACACCATCAACACGATGCATCGCCTTCTGCATCACTGGGCATTTTTTTCTCATTTAATTATGACTTTCCAAGGGTAATTAGCTCTTTTTCCCCTCACATAATTTAGCCAAAACACAAAATTAAGCTTTTAAAAGGGCAAAATACATTCATTCTTCTCAAAACCTCTCAAGAACAAAACCTTAGATTCATCAAATTCAAGTCCAAGTCTCAAGAACTCAACAATAATTCTCACGAATTTAATAATTAAGGTATGTTAGGTTTTCATCCTTAAGTCTCCTTCTACCCTTGGAGTTCAAGAACCTTTTTTAAAACTAGAATTATGATTTCTATGTTATGAATTGAATTATGCTCATATTTGTGTTGTTGTATGGGTTTCAAGTTAACATCTTTTCTGAGTTCCATGAAATTAAGTTAGCATATGTATGGAATTATGAATCTCTCATGTCAAAACCCTTGAATTTGCAAGATGCATGTTGTAGTTATGATGCCCTATGTGATTAATTCTAATGTATAGCAATTATGCTCCCCAAGTATTTAATAAAATGTCCATATGAGTAAATTATACATGGTAACCTATTGTTGTATTGCTAAAGTTGTGATATGAGTTTATCAATTATGCTATTGAGTCTTGGGGGGTATTTATTACTTGAAATATAGTTGTTTACTTAGTTTCAGTAGTTATAGAATCGTTCCAGTAAAGGGTCAAGAACAATAGTACTCAGTCAGTTAACAGAACTCAGTGAACTCAGTTTAGTTCAGTCAGTCAACACGATCAGGGTCAGTTCAGTCAAGATTTGTATAGTCTAGTGATTAGTGTTTTTTAGTTGGAAGGAGGATTCAACACCGAGCGAACTTAGGGATGGGGGAATTCTATCCAGTTAGGATTTGACTCTTAGTAGCAATCCCTGATTTACAAAACCACGTAGATAACATAGGGTAAGTTATCCTCCTGCCAGACTAGGGTTGACACAATCATATATATATTTCATGAGTCTTCCTGCCAGATTAGGGTTGACACAACCTTGTTAGTATCACGTGGCAAGGTGATAACACCTTTTCAACTGGGGTTACAAGTTGGACCCTAAATCAGTCTACATTGGGGTATGTCGGTTAGATAAACACTCTCACAATTACAGTTTTAGTCTCAGTATTTAGTAAAGAACTCAGTCAGTTCTATAGAACCATGGCTATCAGTTATCAGTTATTCAACCATTAGAATTTAGTACTCAGTAATAGTATAATTTCATATGCACGATGTATACCCATATGCACAGTATTGTATGTTTAGTAGTTGGAATTTTGCATGTACTCTCATCTAGTTACATCATGATGTTCATTTAGTCAGTTATCATCTCGTACATGTGAACCTATGTATATCAGCCTTACCTCACTTAGCATACTAGTACATTTCATGTACTGATCTTATACTTTCTTTTGTGCTGTGATATCTCATATCATAGGTTTGAATGCTCAAGTTCTTGACCGTACTTAGCAGGTTAGGTTATCAATAATAGATATAGTGGTGAGTCCTCATATTTCAAGGATAGAGTTTATCTATTTCAGTATTCTAGCAGTTCAGTAGTTATTTTAGTTGGAGTTAGTTGGGGGTTTGTCCCATCAACTCCATATTCATACAATTAGAGGCTCTTAGATTAGCATAGTTAGTTATTCAAATTTCAAATGTTATTATCAATTATACTCAATTATCTATTTTAGTATTTTGAGAACCTTATGGGATTTTCAGATTTCTTTTGCATATATATTACAGTATTATACTCAGTGCTTACAGCAGGTACCAGTCATGGGTTAGCTTGCGGTCCTTCGGGGTCATAAGTACCGTATGACGCCCAAGGTGTACTCTCGGAGCATTACAAACTTGATATCAGAGCCTAATTTCTAAATCCTAGGGAGTCTGAAAACTGCATCAAGTAGAGTCTTGTGCATGGGTGTGTAGTGTGCCATACTTATGGACAAGAGGCTATGAGGCATTTTAAGAAAAAGTTCCCTTTTTTCAGTGTTTATTTCATGCGAGTTAGCATTAGCTTAAATTAAACTCTCTGTCTAATCTAAATTTTCCTTCCGTTTATAGAACATGCCTCCCAGAAAGACCAACGAAAGAAGAACTGGGAACCAGCTAGCACCTCCATCTATTTAAGAAGATCCCCTGAATAAGCATATTTCTCATGCAGAATTCGGAGCATCTTTCACCACTCTAGCCCATTTTGTGGTAGCTCAGAATGTTCGACCAGCTGTTGTTCAGGCTAACCCAGTGGCCAATACTACTGCAGCTAGAATTTAGGACTTCTCCCGAATAAACCCTCCTTCATTTTCAGCGTCTAAGTCTGAAGAGGTCCCACAGGAATTCCTTGACATGGTGCAGGAGGTAATAGACATTATGGGGGTAACCATTTATAAGAGTGCTGATTTAGATTCCTATTAGTTACAGGATGTGTCTCATACATGGTTTAAGTAGTAAAAGGTAGATAGGGGTGCAGATGCAGGGCCTATAGAATAGGAGGAGTTTGCTACTGCCTTTTTAGATAGTTTTTCTTCATTGGAGTTGAGAGAGACTAAGGTGTTAGAGTTCATCAATCTAAAGTAGGGCAATATCAGTGTGAAAGAGTATTCCCTTAAGTTTACTCAATTTTCCAGGTATGCTCCTCATGTGGTAGATGATAGCAGGTCTAAGATGAGCAAATTCGTGTCTGGTGTATCAAATAGTATGGTAAAGGAGTAAAAGATAGCAATTCTAATCAAGGAGATAGAATTGGCTAGGTTGATGGTCCATGCTCAACAGATTGAGGAACAAGAGACTAAGGAGAAAGAGAGGGAGAACAAGAGGGCTAGAACAAGTAGATTTAGTTTTCCTCAGCCTAAGTTAGAAGGTGGTAATCGTCCCTCATTCCGTCTAAATCTTCAGTCCCATATCTTTCCTTAGCCAGTTCTCCGGTGCCTAAATTCAGAAATGGTTATAAGGATAGGGTTCCAGGCTCTAAATCGCAGGGTAGTGTGAATAGTGCTTGAATGAATTCTCTTTGTAAAAAATATGGAAGAAATCATCAGAGTGTCTGCAGAGCTGGCAGGGATGTGTGTTTTGGATGTGATAAGATAGATCATGGAGTTAGAGAGTGTCCTCAGGTAGGTTCACAGAGTCAGCATAATCACCCCCTAGCTCAGCCCGATCGCCCGTCTCAGCAGGGTTCCACTTCTAGTGCCACCAGTGGGCAATGCCCAAACAGGCTCTGTGCACTCCATTCTCGACAGGATTAGGGAAGTTCTCCTGATATGGTCACTGGTATGTTACAAGTTTACCATTAACATATTTATACTTTGCTAGATCCAGGAGCTTCTATGTTCTTTGTAACTCCTTATATAGTTGTAAACTTTGGAGTCAGTCCCAAAATCCTAACAGAGCCTTTCTCAGTCTCTACCATAGTGGGTAACTCTATCATAGTCCGATGGGTATATAAGAACTATCCGATTATGGTGTCTCAGAAAGTTACTTCAGCAAACTTAGTAGAGTTAGAGATGATGAATTTTGACATCATTCTCAGTATGGATAGGCTCTATTCATGCTATGCCTCAATTGATTGTAGAAACAAAGTTGTATTTTTCAATTCCCGAATGATCCTATCCTAGAATGGAGGGGTAGTACCACAACACTTAAGAGTAAACTTATTTTATACCTTAGAGCGAGAAAAATGATATCCAAGGGGTGTGTCTATCATTTGGTGCGAGTCAAAGACTCTAGTTGGTTAGGTTACACAGTGTTCCATTGTCCATCATTTTAGATAGAGGTACTTATTTCACCTCTCACTTTTGGAAAGCCTTCCAAAAGGGTCTTGGTACCTAAGTCCACCTCAGTACAACCTTTCACCCCCAGACAGATGGTCAAGCAGAAAGGACCATTTGGACTTTAGAAGTTATGTTGAGAGTGTGTCTCATTTACTTTAAGGGTAGTTGGGATGGCCACTTACCTTTGATTGAGTTCGCTTATAATAACAGTTATTATTCCAGTATCTAGATGGTTCCATTTGAGGCCCTTTATGGGAGAAGATGTAGATCTCCCATTGGTTGGTTTGAAGTAGGTAAGGCCACAGTAGTGGGTCCTGACTTGGTGTTTGATGCCTTAGAGAAAGTATAGTTGATCAGAGAGAGGCTTAAGATAGCCCAGAGATGACAGAATTCTTATGCAGATATGAGATGAAAAGATCTTGAATTTGAGATTAGTGATTATGTGTATTTGAAAATCTCTCCCATGAAGGGGGTGAAGGGATTTGGTAAGAAGGGGAAGCTTAGTCCCTGATATGTTGGTCCTTATAGGATTCTGAGTTATTTCGGTAAGGTAGCCTATGAGCTTGAGTTACCTGCAAACTTAGCATCAGTGCACCCAGTGTATCACGTATCCTTGCTAGAGAAGTGCATTGGTGACCCAATAATTGTAGTCCCTATAGAGAGTGTAGAGATATTCAGAACAATCTCTCTTATAAGAAAGTCCCAATCGAAATCCTTGATCATCAGATTTGTAGACTAAGGAACAAAGAAGTTACTTTGGTCAAAGTACTTTGGCGGAATCAATCAGTTGAAAGAGCAACTTGGGAAGCAGCGACAAACATGTGAACCAAGTATCCTCACCTGTTCTTCGCAAACTCAGACTCAGCCTAAAGTAATAGCCTTCCTTAGATTTACTATATTCCATACTCAATTACAGCTGCATAACATTCTCATATCATTCATGCATTTATGAAACAATTTAGTTATGTGTCATGTCTCAAGAATTCAGTCATGCTTCATTTATGCACGTCAGTGTAAGTACAGTTCCTCAGTTCCTCTCAGTTCAATTAGTCTTATTCGAGGATGATGTTCCCAAGGGGGAGATATTGTAAGACCCGCAAAGTTCTAGTTTAATTCAGTCCCATATAGCTTGTAATAAGGGGTCCCAAACTTAGAAAAATTCAGCTAAGTGTTAAAATTTAGAATCATTTTTAGCCTTCGTAATTGGATGATCTTATTTTTTATCCTTATGGCCTTAGAATGTTAATTTTTTAAGTTGATTCATGATCAGAGATGTCAATAGGACATCTTGGGTGAGTTTTAAATTTTTCGGACATCATTTGAGTCGTGTTTGGATGACCAAAATAGTAAGCCAATGCGATCTCAACGCGTCGCGTTGGCTATCGTGTTGACAGCATCAATGTAATGATAGCATAGAAAGTAAAGGATAACATGATCATAATAGCATAACAATACTTGCTTATTCACAATGCATTCATTTAGACATTTTGTCAAACACTTGATATACATGAACTTGTACATGAATGGAATCACATAATGACATGTCATGATTTCACTATCCAATTCACAGAGGCATTTTATCAAACACTTAGGGAGCATGACTATTTCATATAGCAATAAACATATGATAATATCATGGCTACTATATTCAACATGTAAATCAAGGGTTCAATATGCAAATCATATAATTCATCATATATGCTATCTAACTTTCATGAAACTTATAATTAATCATGGATTGAGACCCACACAAATCATAATCACGAATACCACTTGATTCAAACATGTAAATCATGAATTAATAAGCTTGTAGTTTTTAAAAAGGGTTCTTGGACTTCATGGGTGAAAGGAACCCATGAATGAACACCTAACATACTTGAGGAGATTAATTCTTAAAGATTCTCTGTGAAATTCTTCAGGATTATTCTAGATTCTTGAAGCTAGGGTTTTACCCTTTTGAGAGAAAATGATTTAATCCCTAAGTAAATAATGAAATAATGATCAATTAGTGCTCCTTTAGGGCTTAATTTCATGTTTAGGACTAATTAGGGTCGTGGAAAAAGATTCAATTATCCCTGGGAAGATTTAAAAGTTTGACACTAAAAATCTCGAGTTTGGCCACCACCGTGATGCGGTGGCATCGTAGTGAGCCACTGGAATATGGCTGGCACTATTCATAAAAGGAAGAATGTGAAATGGACCCTTGGCACGACGTGACACCATTGCGGAGTCTTACTAGATTTTGACAATTAGGAAAATGGCCCTTGGCACAACGCGGTGGGATCGTGGTCCCTCACTGGAAAGTGATTATTATGAACTGAAATAATGGCGCGATGTGCCATTATTGTGGAGATTCACTAGAAACTGATGAATACCATTTGAACTAGCTCCGCCAGGCGGTGCTGCACCAGGTGGAAAACTATTTTACCAAAACTGCTATAACTCTTCACCCGAGTATCGAATTTGAGCGACTATTATATCGTTAGAAAGCTGACTGAATTTCCTACATAATGGTAAGCTCTAAACTAAAACATTCTAAGTATTTTGAAAATTTTATATAGGAATACTCATGTACTGAGAGTTAAACTAAGTTAGGGAAATATGAGGTATTACAATATCTCCCCCTTAGGAACATTCATCCTCGAATGAAACTGATTAAGCTGTGAAATACCGATAGACTGAGTTTACACACTGAACATGCATGACTAAAACATGATTGCATGACTGAAACAACTAATAAACTGAGTTTCCATACTAAATATGCATATCTGATGCATGAGTACATGGTTGAACTGATTCATGAATGCATGATTTTCATGAAGATGATATACTACGGTAATGAATACCAAGGTTGTAACTGTAACTGAATATGAAACTGAGTAAATCTAAGATAGACTATTACCTTAAGATGAATCTGAGTTTGCAAAGAAGAGGTGAGGATACTTGGTCCACATATCTACTTCTGCTTCCCAAGTAGCTCCCTCAACGGACTGATTTTGCCGAAGAACTTTGACAAAGTGAACTTCTTTGTTCCTCAGTCTGTGAATCTGATGATCGAGAATTTGGACTGGAACCTCTTCAAAAGAGAGACCATTCTTGATATTTACACCCTCTAAGAGAACTATGACTGCTGTCTCTCCAATGCATTTCTTTAGCAAGGAGACGTGGAATACTAGGTGCACTGAAGCTAGATCTGAAGGCAACTCATGCTCGTAAGCTACCTTTCTAAAATGACTGAGACTTCTATAGGGATCGACATATTGGGGACTGAGCTTTCCCTTTTTGCTGAACCTTTTCACCCCCTTTAAGGGAGAGATTTTCAAGTACACAAAATCATCGATCTCAAACTCAAGATCCTTTCTCCTCACATCTGCATACTATTTTTGTTGGTCTGGGCTGCCCTAAGCCTTTCTTTGATCGACTAAAACTTCTCTACAACATCAAACACTAAATTAGGACCTACTACTGTGGCCTCACCTACCTCGAACCAACCAATTAGAGATCTACATCTCCTACCATAAAGAGCCTCAAATGGAGCCATCTGAATACTGGAATGATAACTGTTATTATATGCAAATTTGATCAAATGCAAGTAGTCATCCCAACTACCTTTAAAATCAACAATACATGATCTTAACATATCTTCTAGAGTCTGAATGGTCCTTTCTTATTGACCATCTGTCTGAGGGTAAAAGGTTGTACTAAGGTGAAATTGGGTACCAAGACCCTTTTAGAATGCTTTCCAGAAGTGAAAGGTAAACTAGGTACCTCTATCTAAGATAATGGATACTGGGACTCTATGTAACTTAACCGACTCTTTGATATAGAGTTTGGCATAATCCTTCACTGAATAGGAAGTATGAAATGGCAAGAAATAAGCGAATTTGGTCATCCTATCTACGATAACCCAAATCGAATCATGTTGATGACGAGTGCGAGGCAAAACCGTCACAAAGTCTATGTTCAATTTTTCCCACTTCCATGTTAGAATACTGAACTCTTGCATGGACCTACTAGGCTTCTGGTGCCCAATCTTAACCTGCTGACATGTAATGTATTTATCTACAAACTCTACAATATCCCTCTTCATCCCACTCCACCAATAGATCTCCCCTAAATCGTGGCACATCTTAGTGGCCCTTGGATGAATAGAGTAACGCACACCGTGCGCTTCTGCAGGAATCCATCGCCTCAAGTCATCTACACCTGGCACATATAGATGACCCTGGCAATGCAACACACCATCTCCCCATTGGGAGAAAACCTCTATTTTCTGATCTTTGACTGACTTTTTCAACTTATGTAGACTGGGATTTCTGTCTTACTTTTTCTTCACTTTATAAACTAGAGATGATTCTGAACTATTCTATACCCACACACTACCTTCTGCTGAATCGACTAAGCGGACACCTAGTCGGGCAAGCTGATGAACTTTCTAAACTAACTTCTTCTTTTCATTCTTAACATGAGCAACACTACCCATAGACAGCCTACTAAGAGCATCTGCCACTACATTGGCCTTTCCTGGATGATACAGAACACTCATATCATAGTCTTTCAACAACTCTAACCACCTTCTCTAACCCAAATTCAAATTTATTCGAGAGAACACATACTGCAAGCTTTTATGATCTGTGAACATATCAATATGTACCCCATACAAATAGTGACTCCAAATTTTTAAGGAAAACACTACAGCTGCTAACTCAAGATCATGGGTCGGGTAATTCTTCTCATCAGGCTTAAGCTATTTAGAGGCATAGTCTATAAACTTACCTCACGGCATGAGGACACAATCCAAACCTACTCTAGATGCATCACAGTACACAACAAACCCATCTAAACTATCTGGTAATATTAGGACTAGGGTTGTAGTGAAGTCGAGTTTTCAACTCCTGAAAACTCTTCTCAAAAGAATCTAATCACTGAAACTTGACTATATTCTAAGTTAATTTAGATATGGGGGAAGCAATAGATAAAAACCCTTCATCAAACTGATGGTAACAGCCAGCTAAACCTAAGAAACTCCTGATATCTAATGGTGAAATGGGTCTAGCTCTGTTTCTCACAACCTTGGTCTTTTGAGGATCAACTCTAATGCCATCATCGAAAATAATATGACCAAAGAATGCTACTGACCTTAGCCAAAATTTTCACTTACTGAATTTTTCAAACAACTGATAAGTTTTAAGAGTCTGAAGTATGATCCTGAGGTAATCTGCGTGATTATTCTTGTTACAGGAATAGACAAGAATGTCATCAATGCAGAATATAACAAACATTTCCAAGTACTGCTTAAACACGCGGTTTATTAAGTCCATAAAGGCTGTTGAGGCATTAGTGAGACCAATGGATATGACTAAAAACTCAAAGTGACCATACCAGGTTCGAAAATTTATTTTTGGAATGTCACATTCTCTGACTCTAAGCTGATGATAGCCTGATCTGAGGTCTATTTTAGAAAAGTAACTGGCGTCCTGAATATGGTCAAACAAGTCATCAATTCTGGGAAGTGGGTATTTATTCTTGACCGTGACTTTTTTCAACTAATGGTAGTCTATACACATTTTGAGTGAACCATCTTTCTTACACACGAATAAGACTGGTGCACCTCACGAAGACACATTGGGTCTGGTGAACCCCTTATCTAAAAGGTCCTTTAACTTTTCTTTTAATTCTCTAAGTTCAGTTGGAGCCATTCTGTATGGCGAAATAGAAATAGGTTGTGTATTCAGAAGAAGGTTTATTCCAAAGTCAATTTCCCTTATGGGGGGAACTCTAGGAAGATCTTCAGGAAACATATCTAAGAATTCATTTACTACTGGAACTGACTCAAGACTAGGAGTGTCTGAACTAGAGTCTTTGACTCATACAAGATGATAGACACATCTTTTGGATATTATTTTTCTCTCTCTACGGTAGGAAATTAACTGACCCTTAAGCGATGTGGTACTACCTTTCCATTCGGGAACTGGTTCATTTAGGAACTTAAATAAACAATTTTGTTTCAACAATCAACTGAGGCATATCATGAATAAAGCCAATCCATGCCGATAATGACATTGAAATTCATCATCTCTAACTCTACTAAGTCTGCTGAAGTGACTTTTTGAGATATCATAACCAGACGATTCCTGTATACCCATCGGGCTATGATAGACTGACCCATTGGGGTAGAGACTGAGAAAGGTTCTATAAGATTTTTGGTTTGACTTTGAAGTTGACTTTTATGTAAGGAGTTACAAAAGACAAAAAAGCTCCTAGATCTTATAAGTCATAAACATGTAAATGAAAGATCTATAATGTACCAGTGACCATATCAGGAGAACTTTACTGATCTTGTTGGGACTGAAGTGTATAAATACTGTTTGGGCATTTCCCACTGGTGGCACTGGAAGCAGCACCCTGTTGATTCGGGCGACTGGACTAAGGTGGGGGATGGTTGTACTGACCTTGTGAACCTGACTGAGGACAATCTCTAATTCTATGGCCTGGCTTGCCATACCCAAAATAAACATCACTGCCAGCTCTGTAGATACCCTAATGGTTTCTGTCGTATTTCTGACCAAGTGGATTTGTTTGAGCACTACTGACACTACCCTGAGATTTAGAGCCTGGTGCCCTATCTTTGTTACCATTTCTGAACTTAGACACTGGAGCACTGGCTGAGGACGGAGCTGGAACTGAAGATTTTTGATAGAACTGAGAATGGTTACTGCCCTTTGACTTAGGCTAGGTAAAATTGAAGCTACCTATTCTAGATCTCTTGCTTTCCCTCTTTCTCCTTATTCTTAGCCTCTCCTATCTACCAAGCATAGACCATAAGCTTGGATATATCCATATCCTTGATTAACATTGCAGTTATACACTTCTAAACCATACTCTCTGATGCCCCAGATACGAACTTGCTCATTTTAGACCTATTGCCTGCTACTACATGGGTGCCACACCAGGCTAATTGAGTAAACTTAATGGAATACTCTTTCACACTCATGTTGCCTTAACTAAGATTGATGAACTCTGACACGTTGGCTTCTCTCAACTCTAAGGGAAAGAATATGTCTAAAAAAGCAGTAACAAACTCTTCCCATTCTATGGGCTCTGCATCTATGCCCCTGCTAACCTTGCACTACTTAAACCACGTATGAGCTACATATTATAGCTGATAGGCAGCTAACTCAGCATTCTCACTAGAGGTTACCCCCATAATTTTTGTGGCTTTCTGCACCTAATCGAGGAACTCCTATGGATCTTCTTCAAACTTAGATCCTGAAAATAGGGGAGGATTCATTCAGGTGAAGTCCCGAATCCTGGCTGCAGCTGTATTGGCCACTGGGTTAGCCTGAGCAATAGCAGGATATTCATTCTAAGCTGCTACAGAATAGGCTAGAATGGTAAACAACACTCTAAATTCTGCATGGGAGATATGCTCGTCCAGGGGATCTGCCTGAATGGGCGGAGGTACTGACTGGTTTCCTGTTCTTCTTTCATTAGTCTTTTTTGGGAGGCATGTTCTATAAATGGAAGTAATAAAAGGATTAGATGTAGAGTTTAACTTGAGATCATGCTCACTCGTATAACATGGATACTAAAAGAAGGGAACTTTTCCTAAAAATGTCTCATAGCCTCTTGTTAATAAGTGTGGCGCGCTACACACCCATGCACAAGACTCTACTTGGTACGGCTTTCAGACTCCCAAGGACTCTATAGAACCTTAGGCTCTGATACCAAGTTTGTAATGTCGAGTCTATACCCTGGATGCTACACAATGCTTATGACCCCAAAGGACCACAACCTAACCTATGAATGGTACTTGCTGTGAGCACTAAATAATAATACTGAAATAACACAAAAAACAGGCTGAAATGCCATAAGGTTCATAATCTGAATACTAATAATAATAACATCTGATAAAAATATCTAAAATCTGAATACTGCCTGAACTAGTCTAGTCTGAAAAGCCTCTAACTGTACTATCTAAATATGGAATTGATGGAATAAGCCCCCAACTAACTCCAACTACCAAACTACTGATAAACTAAAATACTAAAATAAAAGTATATCCTCAATAGATGAGGACTCACAACCAAATCTATTGCTGCTAACTGAGTCTGACTAAGCACAGTCAGGAACCTGAGCATTCGAATCTATGATATGAGATATCGTAGCACAAAGAGAAAGTATGCGTCAGTACATAGAATGTACTGGCATGCAAGATGAGGTAAGGCTGAATGCAAGGGTTCATATACATGAACAATAACTGACCGAATGATATATATATATATAATTGAATAAGAGTACATGGGTAACTGAGACTTCTATAAATACTGAGTATGCAATTTTATGCATAAACATGCATTTTATATCTGAGATTTTACTAAAGATGAGTACTGATTTCTGATAACTGAGTAACTGATATCTATGATTACTGATAACTGAATTACTGATCACTGGGTGACTATTTTTGACAGTCCTGATTCTGTAGAACTGAACTGAGTTCTATACTGAGACTGAGACTGAGATTGAAACTGTATGAAGTAAACATCTAACTGACATGCCCCACATAAGATAACTAAGGTACAACTCGTAACCCCAGTTGGAAGAGTGTTAGTACCGTGTCACGGGTAAAGACAAGCTGAAGACTCACCCTCATCTGGCAGGTTCCCTGAATTAGAATGGTGGTATGCTCATCTGGCAAGTAAAGAACCTTCTTAACCCTCAATTGCCAGGTTGATGTTTCAACCTACGCTGGCTACGTAGTTCTAGAACACAAGGTCTACTTCTAAGGATTAAACTCTCTAATGGCAGGTGAGCCCCCATACTTGGGTTCACTCGGTGTTGAATCCTACTCCCAACTGAAGACATTGATTACTATACTGAGCTGAACTAGACTGATACTGAGTTTCACTAAGTTCTGTAACCAACTGGGTACTACTAATCATGATATTACTGCAACTATTCTGTAACTTTTATAACTCTAGGTAAACAACTAGATTTTCAGATATTGAATACCCCTAGGACTCGATAGCATAGAAAGTAAAGCATAGCATAATCATAATAGCATAACAATACTTGCTTATTCATAATGCATTCATTTAGACATTTTTTCAAACACTTGATATACATGAACTTGTACATGAATCGAATCACATAATGATATATCATGATTTCACTATTCAATTCACATAGGCATTTTATCAAATGCTTAGGCAGCATGACTATTTCATAAAGCAATAAACATATGATAATATTATGGCTACTATATTCAACATGTAAATCAAGGTTTCAACATGAAAATCATATAATTCATCATACATGCTATCTAACTTTCATGAAACTTATAATTAATCATGGATTGAGACCCATACAACATCATAATCATGAATACACTTGATTCAAACATGTAAATCATGAATTAATAAGCTTGTAGTTTTTAAAAAGGGTTTTTGGACTTCATGGGTAAAAGAAACCCATGAATGAACACCTAACATACTTGAGGAGATTAATTCTTAAAGATTCTCTGTGAAATTCTTCAGGATTATTCTAGATTCTTGAAGCTAGGGTTTTACCCTTTTGAGAGAAAATGATTTAATCCTAAGTAAATAATGAAATAATGATCAATTAGTGCTCTTTTAGGGCTTAATTTCATGTTTAGGATTGATTAGGGCCGTGGAAAAAGACTTAATTACCCCTGGTAAGATTTAAATGTTTGACACTGAAAATCCTGAGTTTGGCCACCACCGCAATGCGGTGGCATTGCGGTGAGCCACTAGAATATGGCTAGCACTGTTCATAAAAGGACAAATGTAAAATGGACCCTTGGTGCGACATGGCACCATCGCGGAGTCTTATCAAATTTTGGCAATTGGGAAAATAACCCTTGGCACGATGTGGTGGGATCGCAGTCCCTCACTGAAAAATGATAATTCTGAATTGGAATATTGGTGTGATGCACCATTATTGTGGAGCTTTACTAGAAACTGATGAATGCCATTTGAACTAGCTCCATGACGCGGTGCTGCACCAGGTGGCACATTGTTTTAGAAAAACTGCTCTAACTTTTCACCCGGGTATTGGATTTGATCGAATTTTATATCGTTAAAAATTGACTGAATTTCCTACACAATGGTAATCTATAAACTAAAAATTCTAATTATTTTGAAATTTTTATATAGGAATACTCGTGTACTGAGAGTTAAATTAATCTAGGGAAATATGGGGTATTACAATGAGTCGTACACTGGACAATATTAAGTCCAAGGGTTGCGGCTTAGGATACGAGTGGTGGGTACCACTCATATCGAAGGGTAAAACTCGTGAGGTTCAATTGTACCTCTGTGAGAGGATTTTGTGCAACTTAAGTAGGGGTAATCTGGACATTTCCCCACTTACCCTAATAAGGTTCCAAGACTTCTTGTTCTCTTGGGAGGCTATTTACCCTATTATTATATTCATTAATACTTAGAAACTCTTCTTAAATACTCTATAATTCTCTTAAAAGCTTTTGGTCTAGAAAGCTAGGGTTTTAACTAGAGGACTAATTTGGGGATCTTTTTGGTGGTTTCTCTCCATCTACTTTGTCAATTAAGGAATGTATTTTTTCCTCATTTTTAGCTCCAATTAAAGTCATGGTTTTTATGAATTGTTTTCATGATTTCATTATTGTATGATTTTGGATTTTCAACTATGATTTGGGGGTTTTGGTTATTATTGCTTGGTTATGTTTTTTTCATGTTTTAATTATGCTTTTATATGCAGTAATGACGGTTTTGGATAATTTTTTGGATGGGAATGGTTCTTTGGTAATGGAATTTGGTTTTGGAAATACTATGCCCCCAATGTGTTTGATAAAATGCTTTTAACAATGTTTTCACTATAATATTGGTTTTTTAATAGAACTTATGCGTGGTTTAAACTTGGTAATGGAACCCTAAATAATATGAATAGTTTAAATGTTGGTTTAAAAATGCCTTGTTGTCCATGGGAATGGTTTATTGGAAATCATGAAAGGTACATGGAATCCCTTAAACCTATATATGCTTGGCTATGGACAAAACTTGTAAGTATTGTTGGAATAACAATACCACTCTTAATTTCCTTGGCTAATAAATGGTAAATGTATTGGTTAGTTGCTTGGTAATGGCTTTAAATGGAAAATAATGGTGGGGTATGTAGCAAAACCGTGGAAGGTGGAGGTCCCGGGGGGGACCAAAACTGGAAACTTATATTTGCCGATATGAGGTTTTGTCTTGGTGACCATGTGCATGATGTAACACTTTATATTTGGGGGATGTACTAGTCATTCTAGGTTTTCTTCCCTGGTTATTCGGCTACATGCACTAGGTCCCCTTCAGCAGGGGGATCTGAACCTATAAAGCCCGTGGGTGGTTTAGGACGACAAATCTACACAGCCCAAGTAAATGTTTTAATGGCATGCTAAACTCGTCTCCATTTCCCAGCATGGATATATATAGTGATTTATATATATATATATATATATATATATATGTATGTGTGGTTTGTGTACATATGGATGGTTTTAGTTGGTTTTATAAATGGCATTATTTTATCATTATCGTCAGTTCATACTAGTGATTGCTCGCTAAACCATCTTCAAGCGGCTGTATACCCATGCTATGTAGGAACCAGCCATTCTACTCCTCCTACATAGTGATTGACTCAGGGAAAGCTTTTGGATTGAAGTGGTTAGCTTTCATCTTTCTGGAAGGCTCTATTTTATGTTATGGATATTCATGGACATTAATTTATATCTGGATATTAGTTTTGGCTATGATTGGAGGCATGTGCCAATCATATATTCTTACTCTTTTGGTTAAAGGCTTTTATGGTAATATTATGGGTTGGAATGGGCAGGGTCAATTTGGTATCGGCCTTAATACTTGCATTGGAATTGGGGCTGACATCATTAGACATAATTTCTCACTGTTCCATCATATTTTATTTTGGGACTAATCATATTATGTTTTTGAAATTATTTGGTTATGGCCCTTATTTCGGTATTGGTTTGGTTTGGTATGGTTGGATGGTTGGTATAGGATAGTTGGACTAGGCTGGGTCAGTCACGGTTGTGATCCTATCCTAGAGTCTTCGTATGAGATATTACACTATCTTGTTATATGCTTGAAATTCAGCCAACTTAGGGCAGGCAGGTGGAGGTTGGGTTAGGTAACGGGGGTGGTCTCCAGTCTCGGTCAGACTTTGGATGCCCATTATGACAAGTCCTCGATCAGTTCATGTCAAGTTGGTATCAGATCTTTAGGTTCATGGTCAGTTGGAGTCCATAAAGCCGTATCGAGTAGAGTCTCTTTTAGGGGTGTGTAGCGTGCCACACTCATAAGAGAGAGGCTACAAGGCATTTAGGAATGTTTCACTTTCTTGGTATTCTATTTTCAAGTTTGGAGTCTAAGTCCTGGAATTCTTTTCTAATCCTTGGTTGTTCACTTTTCAGATTATGCCTCAACGATCTGGAACACAAGGAAATTCTTTACTCCCATCTGGGGACAATGTTAATGGGGTATGTCTTACGTCTGGAATTCATCATTGATCTTAGGGTCCTATCCCCGATAGTTCTGGAGTTCTTTCGATTGCTACTAGTCCTCCCTAGGGTAAGGTGACTAACGTAGAATTTTGCCAGTCTACTCATACTATTGCAAAATTGGTTAATGCTACTAAAGGGAAACACCTTTGATTGGTACACGAACCTTGAGCCTAAAAAAGGGTGTATACAAGAACCTAGAAACTTAAGTATTTTCCATCAATTATGGACACTAATTCTAGTGGGATGGACCCACCGGAGGATTGTTAAAAAAAGAATAGTAGAGGGGAGGTTCAACTAAATTCGTTAGTTGTAAAATATGATCACTTATTAAAGAGTAAAATGTACGTGCATGAAAACATTAGGGTTCCTCCAAAACCCATCATTATGATGCATGAAGAACCAACAATAACGTGGAAATCTTTAGAGGTAAAGAAATTAATCATATAGAAGAATCTACAATATGCAATAATTGGTAAATTTTTATACGGCAAACCAGATGTTAATGCATTACGTAAGTTAATTCCTTCTCAATGTGGTATTAAAGGAGAATGTACTATTGGTGTGTTGGACACATGACATATATTGATAAGATTGAATCAGCTTGAAGATTATAGTTAATTGTTATCAATAGCTTCTTATTACATTAAGGCCAAAGAGATGTATTGGCAAATGAGAACCCTCAATTGGGATCCCCGGTTTGAACCTAATATTGAAACCACAATAGGCATTGCATAGATCTCAATGCCGGATTTACCACCAAATTTCTTTACTAGAGAAGCTATATTTTCTATTGCATCTACAATGGGAAAACCTTTAATGGTGGACATGGCTACAAAATATCACACAAGGCCAAGTTGTGCAAGGGTGAAGATTGAAATGGATCTTGTTGCTAAGTTACCACAAAGGGTGAATATCAATAGGGAAGATGATAGAAGTGGGGAAATAAAAAGCTAAATGGATTCCGATCTAATATGATTACAAGCCTAAGTACTGTAAGGAATGTTACTTACAGGGTCATTATGAAGAATCTTGTTGGAATCTTCATCCGGAGATGTTTGATAAAATGCAAGGGTAAAGGGAGACCAAAGATAGTACTTAAGAAGAAGCAAAAAATCTTGAGCAGGGGCAGGAAGGGGCAGCAACTGATAATAGAAAAAATCAATGGTTGCAAAGTAGAAACAAAAATAAGAGGGACAAATATGTACATATAGTTGGAGAAGTGGATGACAAGGTAGAGGAACTTGAGACATCAAATGATTTTGATGCTTTAAATCATGAGAATAATGAGATTCAAGAAAAGTCCAGTAACATAGAGAATAAGGAAAGTACAAAGGATTAGGTGAATAAGAGCTTTGGCAAGGCAGTACAACTAGTAGCAGAAAAATAGCCAAGCAAGGAGGATAATAATGACCATAAGAAAATTGACAACACCAGAAAACATAATGAAAAACAAGTAGAAGCAGCAACAGTGCCAACCAAGGACAAAGATAAGAAACATTCAAAGGATCAACAATAAGGAAAGAATGAAGAAGTTGCACAAAGTAATGCAACTGACTTAGTAATGGTAGTACATGTTAAGACTGAGAAGCAAGAGATGATACTAGAAGGGATTTTACCACTAGCAATGGAGGCAACAAAAATGATGGAACTTGTAAACAACAAGAAAAAAGACTTAGATTCTAATGATTTGGTTGATAACATTAATAAGGTTATAGTTAAAGGAAACCTATCTCCAAGGTAAATTTAGTCACTAAGTGCAAAGCATGGAAAAAGTAGAAGAAAAGTAAAAAGATAGGAGAAAGAACAATGCTAATAAGGAGCCAAATGGCAAAATCCTCATCAAAATGAATGCCTTAATTTGGAATATCATATCAGTAAACACAAAAAAAGCATTCACAAGTTTGATCACAATGCATAGGAGATATCAATTTGGTTTCATTTGCTTGATGGAACCATTTTAGGAAGGTCATAACATAGAGAAGTATAAAAGAAGGATGGGAATACAATATGCAATGGTAAAGAATTCAAGAGAAATATGGGAATTTATGGATGCAATAATGGAGTATAGTATCATTAGAGATGAAGAACAACAACTCATTCTTAAGCTTGAAAATCAGCATGCATGAGCAGTTGTTTTTGTTGCACTGGTGTATGCTAAGTGTAATAAAAATTAGAGGCTAGTTTTATAGGAATCATTAGGAGAAATAGGTGAAAACTTTAATGTGATAAGGCGGAGTCTATAATTCAAGATCCCTGGATAGTGGGTGGAGACTTTAATGTGATAAGGAATGAGGAGGAGAAATTAGGAGGGTTTCCAATTACAATAGAGGAGACAGGTGATTTTAACCATCGCATTAGAATTTGTAATTTGGAGGAAAATGCTTTTAAAGAAAGCAAATATACATGGTGGAATGGAAAAATAGGTAAGGATGTACATTCAAAAGGTTGGAAAGGGTTTTGTTTAATGATAAACTATAGGAATATTTTCCTATTATGGAATTAGAAAATCTGGTAAGGAGTGGTTCAGACCATTCTCCAATACTGTTACAGTTTAGCAAGTCAAGTAAACAGTGACCAAACCCTTCAGATTCCTTAATTTTTGGCTGAAGGTAGAATCATGCATGGAAGTTATTAGGCAGAATTGGAAAGCTAATATTGAAGAAAATCCTTTTGTGAAGTTACATCAAAAGCTAAAGAAAAGTAAAGCTGCTTTGATTGAATGGAGAAAGAAAATTTTTGGAAATATTTTCCAAGAAATTTCCACATTGGAGGAAGTGATAAAAGTAAGAGAAAAATAATTTGAGGAAGAGCCTTCAGGGATCAATAGATCTAAGTTGTTACAAGCACGGGCAGAACTAGCAAGGTAATTGAGAAGAGAGAGAATTTTGGAAGCAGAAAGCTGGTTTTGAATGGCTCAAAGATTGAGAAAGAAATACAAGATTTTTTCATAAAGTAGTGAAAGGCAGAAGGTCTAGGTTACGAATTCAAGGAATCCAAGATGAAGAGGGGAGTTGGCTGGACAACCAGGAGGAAATAGCAGAAGTATCAAATTCTTTTTTCCAAAAGCAATTTGAAAAGCACGAGGATGCTGAAGATTTTTCAATGTTGGATGTTCTACCAAATCTAGTAACAAAAGTTCTAAATAGAGAATTAAAGAAAGTACCAATGATTGAGGAAGTACAATTGGAAGTGATGGAATTGAACAGGAACAATACTGGTGGTCCTGATGGCATGACAGGTGCATTTTATCAGGATGCATGGAGCATAATCTCAAATGATTTACATCAGATAATCATAGCTTTCTTCTGTGGGTTTGAGCTCTCAAGGTTTATTACTCATAAAAATTTTGTTTTATTACCAAAAAAGTTAGTAGTAATCACTTGTTCAGATCTTAGACCCATTTCATTTAGTAATATTGTGAATAAAATCTTCTCTAGAATTATTTATGAAAGGATTAAGTGTATTCTTCCTGATATTGTATCTAAAGAACAAACTGGTTTTGTTCAAGGCAGAAGCATAGCTAAAAATATTCTGGTGGTTTAAAAAATAGTCTTTGAAATAAGGAAAAGGGGAAAGCCTCCAACATAGTGATGAAGCTTGATATGATGAAAGTGTATGACAGGGTAGAATGGTTGTTTCTCACTAAAGTGCTAAGGAAGATTGTTTTTTGTAAAGAAATCATTGATATGGTTTTCAGACTACTGTCAAATAACAGGTGTTCTATACTGCTAAATGGACAACCTAAAGGCTTTTTCAAGTCTTCTAGGGGTCTAAAGCAAGGTGATCCATTGTCCGCTATATTGTTTATTATTGCAGTAGAGGTTTGATCAAGGAGTTTGAAGGAACTTTTCTTTAGAAAAAAATTTAGACCTTTTAGGATGCCTAGAGGAAGTCCAAGTATCAATCATCTTGCATTTATAGATGATATGATTATACTGTGTAAGGAAGAAATGGTTACATTGTAGATGGTCACATCTTTGGAGAAGTATGAAAAGGTTTAAGGGCAGAAAATTAACAAAGATAAAAGTGTCCTCTATTTGCATGGAAGTGTTTCAAATGGTGCAGTTGTTTTGGCAATAGTAGCAACTAGTATATTGACACAGGAATTCCCTTTCAATTATTTGGGATGTCCTATTTTCTACATGAAAAAGAAGAAGGTGTACTATCATTATATTATGAATAGAATTACTAATAAGTTGCAAGCATGGAAAGAAAAGTTGTTGTCTTTTGGAGGTAGAGCAGTACTAATTAAACATGTGTTACGGAGCATTCCCTTACATTGTCTCTCTTTTATGAATCCCACTAAGAATGTTCTAAGTACTATTCAGAAGATATTTGATAAGTTCTTTTGGAGTAGTACAATAAGGGGTAGGGGAAGACATTGGGTATCATAGTCTACTATGTGTCTAGTGAGCAAGAAGGAGGATTGGGTTTTAGGATGTTGCAAGATGAATTAATAGCCCTCTTTTGTAAACTATGGCGTAAATTTAGGACCAAGAAGTCTATCTGGAGTGAACAAATGTTTAATAAATATTGTAGAAAGTACTATCCTATAGAAGTTATATGAAAAATAGGAGGAGGCTCTCAAGTGTGTAAGAAGATGTTATAGGTCAGGGGCCTCATTGATCATCTAATTATACGGAAGATTAGAGAAGGATATCCTTATTTATGGTTTGACATTTGGAGTGGTATAGGTTATTTTTACTCTATTCTACAAGACAACAAAGAATGAGATGATAATATCAATGTATGAGGGACTTGATGACTAGCGGATGCTGGAATGAAGAGTTAATACAGAAATTGTTACATAAAGAAATAATGGAATATGTAGTTCATAAAGTAAAGCCATCTCAACAATAAACACAAAAAGACAAAGCAATATAGAGTATGGAAGAAAGAAGAAATTTCATAGTTAAATCAGCATGGAAATATATGAGACATAGAGAGCAGCCTAATAATTTTTATAAGCAGATATGGATTAAAGGGATGCCCTTTAAGATTGTGTTTTTATGTGAAGGATGTGGAAAGGAAAGATAGCATTAGATGATACTATAAGGAGATGGGGAATAGATGGTCCTTCCAAATGATGGTGTTGTCAAAATCCAACATAATAGATCATATCTTATGTATTACTGAGATCTCATTCTACTACCTGGACCTACTTTTCTTCCTTTGTAAGAATTAACATAAAAAGGATGAGGTTAAGAGAGATAATACAAGCATGGTGGGATGCCCAGGTGAAGCAGAGGGAGAAAGTATATTTTAGAGCAATTCCAATAATCATTTTATGGGAATTATGGAAGAGGAGAAATATATTAAAGCATGAAGGCAAAGGGGTGACATTCAATAGACTAATCTTTAATGTCACAAGGTACCTGAGGATGTTGTTGAAAGTTATAAAACCAAGAGTGGATTTCCCTGGTTAATGGCCATCAATTTAACAACAGCTGGATCAGTTGAAGCCTAAGGTTAGAGTTAAACTAGTACTATGGGAATTGCCAGAGAAGGGTTGGAGTAAATACAATACTGATGGCGCATCAAAAGAGAACCTAGGTAGAATTTTATGGGCATTCTATTTGAGGGATGTACAAGGTGATTTAATACATGCAGAAGGGTCAATAATAGATGACATAGATAACATAAAATCAGAAGACAAGGCCATATTACATGCAGCTATTTATTATAATCAATCAGGTCAGGACAAGGTAATTATTCAGACTGATTCATTAGCCAGGCAAAAGTTTCTAAATAAGGAATGGGAAATTCCATGGAAGATAAAAGACATAGTTTGGAAGATAAGGCAATTATTATCAGATAAGCAAGTACACATACAACATGTATTCAGAGAAGGTAATCAACTAGCCGACTATTTGTCTATCTTAGCATTTGAATAGGGGAATTTCATATTCACAAAATTCAACCAGTTACCAAGTTTGGCCAGAAAGATTCTTAATAATGAGACTAGTACCAACAAAGGGGTAAGGGGACTGGGTGGGATACAATAAGTTTTTTCATATACATCATATTTACAACTTGGAAAGGTAAAAAAAAGTGAAATTGCTATTTAGCCTATCCACACCAGCCAACAAAAAAGGAATCTCAATAGATTGGGGGTCACAAGGTCAAATGCACTTCAAGCGACTGAGTTACTTGATACTTTCCAAATATCATCGGGTCCAAGCATCTCAGAATCTCCATACCATCTCTCTTTTTAGCTGAAGAATGATAAGTTTGTTAAAAGCAATGAACAGGGTAGTTAGCAAGCTAGCTGGTGAAAATAACTCATTTGGAGGAATCAAGCCTCAGTGGACTAGACGCGATGTGTTAGCACTAAAAAGCACTGTCAGCATCCATAAAATGGAGATCTCAACTGTCACATTAGCAAGGAAAGTAGCAATTCAGGATCTCAACACATGATTAAGCATCCAATAGAGCAATAAAGGAAATTACTTACTCATGCAAGATGGAATAAGCTTTAATCCAGAGCAACCATTGAACGGTGTTAAAAACCTAGAGCTGAAGAAGAATGAACTACATATTAACAAAGGTGAACATATTGAAGAAGTTAAACACAAAGAGAGCTTATCTCTAAGCTTAATTTTGGAAACCCTACTCTTTATATATGTTTTTTTCTTTTAAGGTCGGGTCAATATTTTGGGCCTGTCTTTTATTTTTATTTTCTGATTGTTGTTGGACTATTTGGATGGGTTGGTCCATCTGATGAAGACAATTTTTGGATTAATAAAACCAAAAATTAAACCTAAAAAAAAATTACTGCTCAGGATAAGCAGGATGCATCTGGTGGATTGTTTGCTGAGGCCACGAGGATTGGTCAGTTTATGAAATTAAATCCTCCTACTTTTACTAGTTTGAAGGGGGAAAAGGATCCTCTGGGTTTCTTAGATAAAATAGAGAAGGTATTCAAGGTGATGCGGACCACTAATGTGGAAGGTGTAAACTTTATAGCTTATCAGCTCAAGAATGTTGCGTACCAATGGAACAAAGAGTGGGATAGGTATAGAGTAGATGTGGAGGATTCATCCTTATGGGATTTTTTTTAGAACTTTTCTGGATCATTTCTTTCCTAAAAAACTGAGAGAAGCAAAAATAGAGGAGTTTATGAATCTTAAGAAAGAGAGAATATCTATCAAGGAATATGCCTTAAAGTTTCATTAGCTGTCAAGGTATACTTCTAATTTGGTGGCTGGCATGAAAGCAAGGATAAAAAAGTTTGTTTCTGGATTGAATCAGGATTTGATCTTGGAAAGCAAGACTGCCTTGCTGATTAAAGATATGGACATTTCTAGGTTGACTATTCATGTGCAGCACGTAGAGAATGAGAAGAGGAAACAAGGAAGAGTTTTGAGATCGATAGGGTAAGAGGAGTACATTTTCTGATCAGAGAGGTGCTTAGTCTCAGGGTAGTTAGGATAATGGCAAATGAAAAAAAAAACTATGGGAGTTCTGGATCCTTCTCTACTGCTAGTGCTCCTTACCCGAGCCAGTCGGGTGATAGACGTTATCAAGGCGGTGATAATTTCTGGGCATAGGGTGCCTAATCTCAGGCGAGTAGGGGTCAGTCAATTCTTTCAGGCCCTCCTTGTCGGTTTTGTGGTTATCCTCGTTAGGGTTATTGCAATAAAGGGAGGGAAAAATGCTTTAAGTGTGGACAGATAGACTATCAACTCAGGGATTATCCGGTTAATAAGGTTTTTATGAGAGAAAATAAGGTACCGATGGCTTCATCTTCTGCTCCTGCACCCAGTGGTGTCGCATCTTCTTCTGTTACTGCTCCTGGTTCTAGTGTTGGCCAAACAGGTTGTATGCTTTGGCATCCCAACAGGAATCTGAGGCTTCGCCTGATGTCGTTACTAGTATGTTACAAATCTTTTCTCGTGATGTGTATTGTCTACTTGATTTGAGGTCTACTCTTTCTTGTGTGACCCCATTTGTGGTTGTATGTATTGGTTTTGATCCTGAGGTTGTTTTGGATCCTTTTTTTATTTCTACCCCGGTAGGTGACTCGGTTATTGGTAAGAGAGTCTATAGGGGGTGTGTGGTATCTGTAGGTGGTAGGAAGACTTTGGTAAATTTGTTTGAACTTGATATGGTGTATTTTGATATTAATCTGGGGATAGATTAGTTACACTCTTGTTACTCATCCTTGGATTGTCTGATTCGTAATGTTGTATTTAAGTTCTATGGTGAATCGGTTTTAGAGTGAGAGGGTGGTACCCTAGCTCCTAGGGGGAGGTTTATTTATTATCTTAGGGATCAAAGGTTTATATCTAAAGGTTATTTTTATCATTTGGTCTGGGTTAAAGATTCTAACTCGAAAGGTCCTTCTTTACAATCAGTCCTAGAGGTAAATGAGTTTCTTGAGGTCTTCTTGGATGATCTTCCTAGAGTTTCTCCGGATAGCGAAATAGAGTTTGGTATTGACTTGGTTTAGGACACTTGTCCAATATCTATTCCTCTTTATAGAATGGCTCCGACTGAGTTGAGGCAACTTAAAGAGCAACTTAAGGATCTTATGGATAAGGGGTTTATTCGTCCTAGTGTATCCCAATGGAGTGCACTGGTGTTGTTCCTACGCAAGAATGATGGTTCCCTTCGAATGTGCCTTGACTATCGAAATTTGAATAAGGTAATGGTTAAGAAGAAGTATCATCTTCCAAGGAAAGATGACTTTTTTGATCAGTTGCAAGGTGCCAAGTTCTTTTCTAGGATAGATCTTTAGTCTGGATATTATCATCTTAAGATTAGGGAGGAGGATATCCCTAAGATGGCTTTTTGTACTCAGTATGGGCACTTTGAATTCTTGGTGATATTATTTGGATTGACTAATGCCCCAGCGGCATTTATGAATTTAATGAATAGGCTTTTCAGATCGTTCTTAGATCTCTTTGTCATTGTGTTTATTGATGACATTCTGGTTTATTCCAAAAGTAAGGTGGATTATGCTAATCACCTCCGTGAGGTATTCCAAACCTTGAAGGAACAACAGTTGTATGCTAAGTTCTCCAAGTGTAAGTTTTGGTTAAATGCTATGGCTTTTCTTGGTCATATTATTTCTAGCGAGGGGATCATGGTGGATATGCAAAAGGTGGTTGTGGTTAAAAGGTGGCCTAGACCCATAACTCCAACTGACATTCAAAGCTTTTTGGGCTTGGCTGGGTATTATAGGCGGCTTGTGGAAGGCCTTTCATCGATAACTGCTCCTTTGACTAAGTTGACTCAAAAGAAGGTTAAGTTTTCTTGGTCGGGTGCTTATGAGGGGAGTTTTGAGAAGTTGAAAGATAAGTTGACTTCGGCTCTAATTCTGACTTTGCCAAAAGGTAATGATGGGTTTGTGGTCTATTGTGATACATCTTAGGTAGGTCTTGGTTGTGTGTTGATGCAGCATGAGAAGGTGATTTCCTATACCTCCAGGCAGTTGAAGGTACATGAGAAGATCTATCCTACTCATAATTTGGAGCTGTTAGCTGTTGTGTTTGATTTGAAATTATAGTGGCATTATTTGTATGGTGTCCACATGGACATCTTTTCTAATCATAAGAGTCTACAGTATATGTTCATGCAAAAAAAGCTCAATCTCAGGTAGAGAAGATGGTTGGAGCTTCTCAAGGACTATGATTAGTTTTCACTATCACCCAGGTAAGGCCAATATAGTTGTTGATGCTCTTAGCATGTTGTCCATGGGCAATTTAGCTCATGTATAGAAAGGAAAGCGGGAGTTGGTGAAGGATATTCACCACTTAGCTAATCTTGAAGTTCAACTCTTGGACTCTAAGGATAGAGATGTAATGGTACAAGAAATGGTATGATCGTCTCTTGGTACAGAGATCAAGGGAAAGTAAGTGATGGATCTTATCATGATGAAAATCAAGGGAGATGTTGGTGGGCAAAAGGTGGTCGTGTTTGAGATCAGTGGTGATGGTACTTTACGGTACTAAGGAAGGTTGTGTGTTCCTAATGTCAACAGTTTGCGATAAAGGATTTTGGCTGAGGCGCATGAGTCGCTCTATGTTGTTCATCCTGGTTTGATGAAGATGTATCATGATCTCAAGGAGATATATTGGTGGAATGGTATGAAGAGGGATGTGGCTGATTTTGTGGCCAAGTGCTTCGTGTGTCAACAAGTTAAAGCTAAACACATATGTAACACCCCGAGACTACCCCCCGTAAGTTACATGGTGCTTAGAAACACAAGTGATCCTAAGCTAACCCATGATTCTTGTATAACTCATGAGCAATTGAATATGTTACATAAATCTGAAAGAAATAAATGAAAGAGAAGTCTTTGCTAAGTAGGTTCAATACTAAATCATATAAAACGATACAACTCGTGTTATACAAAACAAAACTCAAATAAAATACATCAACTCTATTGACTGTCTATGAAGCCTCTACTAATATTGACTATAGGTAGCCAAAACATGACCCCTAGTTATCTCTAATCAATACGACTGAATAAAAGAATGATACTAAAACTATAGTTGACTCGAGTCCTCGAATCAAAAGAACTCTTCACCTGCTAACTGGAAGCTGCAAAACTATCTGATTATGATGTATGGGCTACAGTTGATACCTATATTATGAGACAATGTAGCACATAGACATATATGTGGGTCAATACTTTTGGAATGTATTGAGTATTTGGGGCTGAATGCATAAGTAAAACAAAAGTTAGATATTCATTTAAACTTTCAAATGATGCATGCTAAGTGTAAATGACTCACCTTGAACTTTAATAAAACAAAGACTACAAAATCATACACATGAATAATGAAGAATAAGAATAATCTTTGTGAGTCATAACACTTAGTTTCTAAAAGCTTTACTTATTATACTTTCTTTGGGAGGTTTTTCTATCCGACAAAAATCATGTGAGCTATCATGGAGTCCAACATCTTACCTACGTTGAGGAGAGTTGTTCTACTCTTGCCATCGGAATAGAACCTTAACTTTAGTGATCACTATACTTAACCCATATTGGGACTTAAACCTATGGTGGAACATAGTTCTAGTGCATGTGACCTCGGACTCATACCCAACTCAGTGCTAAATAATACTCCCATATTACTTATATGCTCATACTTTAGGAAATCCACCTTAAATAGTATAAAGATTTATAGCATCAAAGCCAGTTATGCTTCTCTTTACATTAAATCATAATCAAGATGAACAAATGTGGATTCCATATCTTATCTTAAAATCAAAAGATCAATCTTTGCTTTGTATCATAGTATAAACTTATCAATGAATCTTAAGAGCATAATCTTATTGTAAACTCAATACTTGTACTTAGGGATTATGATGCATGCTTAAATTCTTAGAAATTCATGAAGAAACTTCATGCTCAATAGTCATCTTGAAATCTTTCAACAATCTCAGTCAAAATAATGAAACTAAAATCACAATATGAATCTTATAAGTTAAAACATGAACATAAGCATATCTTGATATACTTAAAGCTTTCAATCTCTTGGTAATAACATGCTTCAAGAATATAGCAATTTTTATATGAACCATAATTAAAAAATAAGTAAATTAAATCTTAAAATCATGAACTTTGGGCACAAGGATGACAGGGTTACCCTTGTTCATAAACCCCACATACCTTAGTTTAACGGATTCTTGAAGAGATATTGAAACCGAACTTAAATCCTTGTGTTCTTGAAATGAAAATCTTAAATTATTTTTCTTGGGAAAGGGGAGGATTTTTTTGTGAGTTGTTTTGAGGAAGATGGGCAAATAATGCCCCTTTTTGTGTTATAAATTATGTTTGGACGACTGGGGTTGAGGGAAAGGACAAAACTACCTCTTGGACTCTTTTCCGGTGGAAATAACCCTTGTGTGTCAACCCCTAGTCCAGGAGAAGAGCCTCACGACACGACCCCTATAAAGGTGAAATAGCCGTCGTGACGCGAGGCTATCATGACCCCTTACTGTTTCATATGAAAATGGTCATAACTTTTCACCCGGGTATCGAATTAAGGCAAAATTGGTATCGTTGGAAAGATAACTCAATTATATATCATTTGTTGGGTATTGATATGAAAAATTTCACATATGTCAAAATTTATGCACGTTCAAAGTTGAACATTAAAGAATCGAATATCAAATTTGACCGAATCAAAGGCTCTTAGTTTAACCTTGCTCTACGTGACTCCTATAAACATTTGTTTACCTAATAAGCACTCTTCACACTAGGATAATTATCATGATACATTTATTCAAAATAAAAATCATGGGATTAGAGTTTTTATACGTAGAAATGACAGTTCGATTTCTAGCTAAAAAATGTGAGGTGTTATATTATCTCCCTCTTGGAATCATTCATCCTCGAATGATGGATAGGAACTTGTTGAAGCCTTAGAAGTATGGAATAATGTACACATGACATGTATGGTAATGAAAGATATAGATGAGCTGAAACATTTTAATTTTATCATAAATCAATTTCTGATATGACTTTACTTTACTTACTGTAAGGAGTTGATTCATGCTGAGAGTTTAGAACTCACTTGAAATATCCACGATATGAACTTACATATAAAACTGTGAAGTGATAACTGTTGCAATAAAATTCCCAGAGTATCTAAGGATGGAATAAAGTATGTAACTTCTCATTAGGAATTGTTCCTCAACAAAACCTATATAGGCATCAAAATAAAAGGGCTTCATGGCATTGCCAAGTACATTATGTAGGCACAAATCATGAGATAACGAGACCAAGGTCCTACAATGGGTATCATAATGTTTGAGCTGGAAAACTTTGAAAACTAAGATCATGAACTAAACACTTATGAGCTTAATCAGAGACATGATGCATGAACTAAACCGAATTTGCAATTAACATGGATGTGAACAAATTACCTGTTGGAATAGCCATATTAATGAAACTATGGTTGGTAAAACTAGATGGAAATATAGAAAAAATAGGATCTTATCTATCTGGGTACTAAACTGAATTACTGGCTATATGGACTGAATCATACTGAAAGCTTATACTCAATTAGAGTATTTCTTCAACACTCTTTCTAAGAAGCTATAATAACATTAGGGAGTAAAGAATTCTTGGGAATAACTTGAATAAGATATCTGAGTAAGGAATCTTAATATAGCTATAACTCTGTAACATGGAACAAAGGCCTGTGAAACATAAGCTAGGATAGAACTACTAAGCCTTATGCAATGCAACTGCTAATTTTCAAGCTTAGCCACACTTCTCAAATACTCCTTCAACTATACTTTTCCCCTTAAATACTATTCTCATTTGATTCAACTTATAATTCTCACATGGGTACATAAAACCATTCTAGCCAAAGTCTGAGTTGAACTAACTACTCTCACCATGTTCAAGCCTTACTCAAAATTACTAGGTATAACACATAACACCATATTACTAGTATAAACCATGAATTCGACACCCCATGCGTGTTTAAAAACTCTCATCTCAAGAATAATTCTTCTTACTATTTCAACAACTAAATTTAACCTCTTACTAGGAATTCACTAGTACACAATGCATTCATACACCTATATACCAACATGATATTCAAGCCTATCATATAACCACATATGAACTTTTAGGCAAATAACCCACCAAAGCATCTTTCCTATATTCTCTAAACCTCTATCAATAACCACTTTCTTACACTATTCTTAAGAAGACACACATGGATATCTCAATTAACCATGACATATACCAAAAGATTTGCCTTAATCTTTCTTCATACTAATAAACTGATAAAACAAGCATACAATAATATCTTTCCTCTACAAGAAATTTTTACTCTCCCCTATCTAAACCATTGATAATTGATTTTTCATCACCTCCATTATAAGATTAAGGAGAGGTCACTGGAAGGTTAGAACATGAGGACCTAAAGAATGAAAGAATATTATACATAACTTTGACACTTAACTGAGGCCTGAGGAATAGAGTATCAACGACATGAATTCATCAAAGATATTTAAACTGAGGACATACATGACATAATCTGAATTTCACTGGTCATTAAGAGTGTACCATGAGTTATGGGAACTGGGCATACTGTAAAGCATGAGTACATGAGTCATGAGTTGTATGAACTGATCTTGGAGTTCATAAATTCATGAAATATGATTCTTGCTACTGAATGAACTAGAACTCCTCTTACTAGGAACTGAAAGTGTACATGATTCTACTGAAAGTGCATGAAGATGAGCTATGATCATAGCACTGACTTGTAAGGCATGAATCAATGTCTTGATGATTGAAGTACAAATCTTTGTACTAAGATAATAATGGGTCGGGCATTTTCCTCTCTTACTAATATTTTACAATATACTGGCATTATTACTAGAATTTGAGGGCCTGACTTGGTTCCTTGTTCTATTATCTTCCCCTTAGCTTTAATCTATCATTCTAAGTCTGTGGAACCCTTTAATAAACACTAAATTGGACTACAATTACTGTACTCTAGAGTCCAAGAAACAATAATACACATAAATAATAAACTCACCATGAAAGACTACACTTAAAAGTGTAAAAACCCGCTGCTAGTACTTTCTTCTGAAATACAACTCTTAATATTCTATAGCCCCAATAGTCATCATATAAACTTAAACACTTACTAACTTAGAATCTTCATGAGCATTATCATACCCTGAGTTCACACCTTTTAGAACTTCAACTTTTCTTTTATTACCTCAATCATCCAAGATTCAAACTTAGATTCTAACACTTAACATGGATATTCCCAAACTTCTAATAAATAACTATACTAACTTCACTCTTGAACACCCCTTTAATATACTATCTTTAACTTTCTTAAGTTTTAGTAATATCATTATCACGTACTTACACCCTTCCCGACAACATACTTGCCTCACTAAACACATAATTCGCTTCTTTTCCTTCATAGCCTACTAATATCACATCTCTAAACTTATATTTTCCCCTAAATCAAGAGAATTACTATTACACCAACATACCCAACATCAATAACATATAATTTTGAGTCAACAAATTTAAATTCTTGCATACACTATTTCAAGCCTACTAATTCACCTTTCATGCAACTAGCCCTATGAATACATAATCTACTAAATTCAAATGACACTATCCCCACTTTATTACTGCTAAACTTCTAGGTTCATGCTTTTAACTCTAGGTCATATGCTATCATAGGATTCTAAAAGGGGATCTGAGGGCATATATGACTTCAGCTCAATGCATAATTTTTTAAAATCATAAATAAAATCTTTCAAACTTTGGAACTTAAAAGCACTAATGTGATACTTTTTAGCCTGCGTGCAATCCCATAACTGTCTGTAGAGATTTTCAGATAAAACTCTATCTATAAGGATTTAAGTTTGGCTATTTTGTTGCCTCAAGAATAAGACAGAGTAAGCACGAATGGATTTACGTAAGAATATACATAAGGTACTTAGAGAACACTTCTACTGTAGGATCTGAGACCTGAAAGAAGGGAAAAATTTATTAAATGTCCGGTAGCCTATCAAGAAAAGTAAAAACATTTCCGTATCATTCTGCAAGACGCTACTAGACACAGCTTCATAGAAACCCTAGGACACTTGAACTCTGTGCTCTGATCCAAGTTTGAAACGACCTGAGACTACTCACTGGACGTCATACAGTGCTTAGAAACATAAGTGATCCTAAGTTAACTCATGATACTTGTATTACTCATGAGCAACTGAATATGTTACATATATCTGAAAGAAATAAGCGAAAGAGAAGTCTTCGCTAAGTAGGTTTAATACAAAGCTATGAAAAATAATTACAACTTTGGTTATACAAAACAAAACTAAAATCAAATACATCAACTCTGTTGACTATCTATGAAGCCTCAACTAATATTGATTGTAAGTAGCCGAAATATGACCCCCAGCTATCTGTAATCAATGCGACTAAAAATAAAGAATGATATTGAAACTATAGTTGATTTGATTCCTCAAATCAAAAGAACTCTTCACTTACTAACTGGAAGCTACAAATTGTTTGATTATAATGTATGGGCTAAAACTGGTACCTATATTATGAAATAATGTAGCACATAGATATATATATGGGTCAGTACTTCTGGACTATATTGAGTATCTGGGGGTGATGCATAAGTAAAACAATAATTGGATATTCATGTAAACTTTAAAATGATGAACCATCAACAACAATAACTTTCAAACGATGCATGCTAAGTATAAATGACTCACCGTGATCTTGAATAAAACAAAGACTGCAAAACCATAGACATGAGTAATAAAGCATAAGAATAATTTTTGTGAGTCATAACACTTAGTTTCTTAAAGTTTTACTTATTATCCTTTCTTAGGGAGGTTTTTCTAACCGACATAAACCATGTGAGCTATCATGGAGTCCAATGTCTTGCCCAAGTTGAGGAGAGATGTTCTACCCTTGCCATCAAAATAGAACCTTAACTTGAGTGATCACTTTACTTAACCTATATTAGGACTTAAACCTTTGGTGGCATGTAGTTCCAGGGCATGAGACCTTAGATTCATACCCAACTCGATGCTAAATACAACTCCCATGTTACTTGTATGCTCATACTTTAGGAAATCCACCTTAAAATAGCACAAGGGTTTATAGCATAAAAATCAGTTATGCTTTTCTTTGCTTTAAATCGTAATCAAGATGAACAAATGTGGATTCCATATCTTATCTTAAGATCAAAAGATCAATTTTATTCTTTGTACCATAGTTTAAACTTACCAATGGAGCTTAAGAGCATAATCTTTTTGTTTCAACCTATCAAAACAGATTTTTAGGGTCAACTTCAAACGACCATAACTCCTTGTACAGGACGAATTGGGTGGCCTACTTTATATGAAATGAAATCCCTTTGAATTATCCTTCCAACAATACCAATTTCACCCAAATTTGATAACAGATAAAAGAGTTATGGCCGATCTACTTTAGCTTATCAAAACAGTCCACCAAAGGACAGATTTGACATTAATTAAATTTTAAAGGCATTTTGGTCATTTCCTATTATATTATGGACGGGAATATGTATATATATACATGTATATGAGTTCAAAAACTCATTTTCATCATCAATAATTGAGAAAGAACAAACCCTAGCCAAATTTTGACCTTTAAATTACTTTTGATTCAATCGTAGAAATTCCAAAGTAATCCGATAACTGTGTTTGTCATCTTGAGAGCTTCGAACGGCACCTATTATTTGTGCAAACTGGATTGCATAATAAAGAGGTGAATTCTAAAGTATGAATATTGTTTTTCTTTGTTCTTTTGCATATGTATATGTGTGATAGAGGATTATATGTATTGGTTGTTATTGAAAGGTGGTGGAAATAGGGTTATGGACTATTTTGCATGGTTTGGTTGTATTGAATTGTGCAAGGTAGATATGATAATTGAGTTATGGAAGGTGGATGTGGTGATATACTATTGAATTGATGATTATTTATGTCTATGGCTCAATTTGGTTTAATGGATTCGTTGGAAGCATAAATGAATCCAAACTTGATATTGGATGATGTTGTATGAATATACATGGCATGTGAATGTAATTGGAGTATAAGAGGGTTAAAGTGACACCCTTTATGGTTTAATTAAGGCTTACTTCTTAACCACTAGTTTGGTGAATTCAAATAATTGAATTGTGACGTTTGGTTGCTAATACTAGATTGCTATATATGTTCATTGTAGATAAGTAATCCGAAAAGACGGGAAGTCCATTTGGGACTAGTATTGAAGGTTGACAGTCAGGTATGTAAAGCATACTCTATACCATATCTTTGGTATGAAAGTTAATAATTGTTCTATTAAGAAAGTTTCCAAAGTTATTCAATAACATGTGATCCATAATGGTTTTGTATGATGTCCTACGTTACCAATGAACTTGTTTCCACCCTACAAGATGTCAAGACATTCCAATACTTACTTGTCTTCCAAATCTTACATATTTATTGCACTAATAAATGTCAGAAGGTATCCGGTTACTCAAAAAAGATCCATGTGCTATTAATGACTCCAAAATATTTCATTGATATACCAATAAGTTCCTACTTCATTGTTATGGAATTGATGACTTCAAAACACTTCATTGATGTGCCAATGAGTTCTTACTTCATTGTTATTGCATTGATAGTGCATTTATATGTCTCTTATTGATGTATCATTGATTCAAAGTATCAAAAATACTGTGGCGACCAAAATAACAATCTCAAAGATTAATTGAACTAAGTAATGGAAGTTCTCTCTTATTGGGAGGTATCCTAGGGGCATAAGCCTATCATGGGTCAATCCCTATTTATGTGTTTATGGGTGGTATCCCAGGGGCATAAGCCTATCATAGGTCGATCCCAGTTGATATGTACTGGAGGCAGCCTAATGGTCACAGTACAGTACAGTAATGATTACAAAGATGATAAGAACGAAGGTAAAGTGATTGAATAAATACAATGTACAGGTTGTCACAAT
>NW_025858869.1:116751-175327 GCF_002878395.1 Capsicum annuum
ATCCCAGTTGATATGTACTGGAGGCAGCCTAATGGTCACAGTACAGTACAGTAATGATTACAAAGATGATAAGAACGAAGGTAAAGTGATTGAATAAATACAATGTACAGGTTGTCACAAGTTCTAATAAGTGTGGTCCACTCCTATTATGATTTATTCACTTGTTTCTGATTTATATTGAGCTCCTATATCATATGTCATTGTCTACAGCTTTAAATACTCAGTACATATTTCATACTGACATCCCCCACGGGGGACCTGCATTCATGCTGCAGGCACAGGTACCTCAGCTCAGACACCACACAAGTAGGAGCCAGGATATCCAGCTGCTTTTGGTGAGATCCATTTTGCTTTGGGGCTTTCCGTGTCATATCCAGTCACTTTTGGTATTGTATAGAAGTTAGTTATATGGCGGGGTGTGTCCTGACCTTAGTTAAACTCTGTGTATTGTCTTGAGGCTTTGTAGACCTAATGTACAGTCAAGGTGGTGTTTTGTTAATAGACGTGATGGCTCCAACGACCAAGTATTGTATATACATGTATATGTGTGCTCAAGCTTATACAGGTGATTATTTCCTTTTATATGAGACATGATGCTGTCCAAATTTTGGGTTGTCATAGAGGTATGCATGGGAAGTATAAGGTTATGAGCTGGTTCTCCCGGGCCTCCTCGGTTACGGGTGCCAGTCTGTCCCAATAGGATTTGAGGTGTGACAAAAGTGGTATCATAGAAGTTTGTCCTAGTGAGTCTACAAAGCCGTGTCTAAGTAGAGTATTGTTTATCGATTTGTCGTGCACTGCATCTATAAATAGGAGGCTATGGATGTTTAGGAATTATTTTTTTTCTTCATGTCTTAGATCGTATGATAGAGCCTATATTGTATATGAAGTCATAGTTGACCACTGAACCTATTTGTTTCTCTTATTATAGTAATGATGTCGGTTACCAGAAGAAAGAATACCGGTAAGCAAGTAGATGTAGCTGCCGGTGAGGGTACAGTAAGTCACCCACTATACCAACTAATCAAAGTGAGGCTCCAACTGAGCATGTATCAGAAACTTCTTCTACTCTGGAAGAAATAAAGTAGAGGAGAACTATATCCCCAGAGCCACCTATTAATGATGCTGATCAAGATCTTATAAATGCAGTGCAACTTTTGATTCGTATAGTTGTTGGGCAAGCTCAAGGGCAAGCCATTCCTACCACGGGTCCTAGTGGTACAGATAGGGCGGCTGGCTTTCGAACACAGGATTTTCTTAAGATGGATCCTCCCACTTTTATTGGATCAGATCTTAACAAGGACCCACGAGACTTTATTGATCAAATTCAAAGGGCCTTAGATGTTATTCATGTAACGATTAGAGAGACAATGGAGTTAGCGGAGTATAGATTTAAAGGGGAGGCTATATATTAGTACGAGGGCTGGAAATGATCTAGAGGTATTGATGCACCCCAGCTACTTGGAAAGAGTTCAAAGAGGCATTTCTTGATCATTATTTTCCATTCGAGATTCGTCAAGCCCGTGCAGATCAGTTTTTAAATCTTGATCAGGGGAATATGAGCGTGAGGGAGTATAGTCTCCGATTTAATTCCTTGTCGAGATATGCTCCTAATATTGTAGCTACTATGGATGACAGAGTTCATTAATATGTGGATAGGCTGGATCGATATCTGGTTAGAGATTGTACTATTTCTGCTTTGAACAAAGATATGGACATAGCGAGGATTCAAGATTTTACACAGAAAATTGAAGATCACAGGTAGAGGAGAAGAACATAGGAATTAGAAAAAGGATATTCCAAGAGGGCCAGATCTACAAGGCAGTTCATGGCATCCCAAGGAGGTTTCAGATCACAATTTTCTGTTAGACCACCTAGGCCATTATCTTCTTATTCTGTAGCTAGTGCCCCACCACAGTTCCAAGGTCTAAAGGAAATCAATTTAGGCACAGAAGTGAGAGTCAAAGTTTGTGGATAGTGGGGTACCAAAGGAAAGGGAATATGAGCCAATCGAAACCTCCTCGAGAGCCATGCAATAAATGTGGAAGGTATCATTTAGGCTCATGTTGGATGGGGACCAATATTTGCTTTTGGTGCGGTATGTCGGGGCATATGATGAGAGAATGCCCACGAAGGGGCATAGGGGGTATGGCATAACCTATGGGGTCATTTGTTGCATCATCATCATCGATGCCTTATTCAGGAAGGGGTGCACAACCAATGGGTCGTGTTAGAGGTAATAGAGGAGCCACGAGTTCTAGCGGGGCACAAAATCGTACGTATGCTTTAGCGGATCGAAAAAATTTAGAGGCTTCCCCAGATGTGGTTCTGGGTACGTTGTCTATCTTTTCATTCAATAAATATGCCTTAATTGATCCCGGTTCTACATTATCTTATGTTACTCCATTGGTTGCTGGAAAGTTTGAAAGAATACCCGAACTGTTAGTTAAGCCATTTGAAGTGTCCACACCAGTTGGGGAATCTATTGTAGCTAGAAGGGTTTACCGAAACTCTATAGTAACTGTTTGTGGTCGTGATACGATGGATGATCTTGTGGAGTTAGAAATGGTAGATTTTGATGTTATAATGGGTATCGACTGGTTGGCGTCTTGTTATGCCACAATTGATTGCTGAACGAAAAAGGTACATTTCCATTTTCCAAATGAATCAGTCCTTGAATGGAAAGGTGAAATTGGAACACCAAGAGGTAGATTTATTTCTTATTTTAAGGCAAGAAGAATGATTTCCAAGGGATACATATATCATTTAGTTAGAGTAAGGGATACAGAAGTGGAGCCACCAACTCTTCATGCTGTTTCGATGGTAAATGAATTTTCAGATGTATTTCCTGAAGATCTTCCAGGTTTGCCTCCTGAACGATAAGTAGAGTTTGGTGTTGATGTAATACCAGGAACCTAACCAATCTCCATTTTCCGTATAGAATGGCCCCAGTAGAATTACGAGAATTGAAAGAGCAATTGAAAGATTTGCTAGAGAAAGGGTTCATAAAGCCTAGTATGTCCCCCTGGGGAGTACCAGTGTTATTTGTGCGCAAAAAGGATGGCTCGCTGAGGATGTGTATTGATGCAGCATGGTAAGGTAATAGCATATGCTTCTAGACAATTGCGGCCACATGAGAAAAATTATCCTACACATGATCTTGAGCTGGCAGCAATTATTTTTGCTTTAAAGATATGTCGCCATTAATTATATGGGGTTCATGTTGATATATATACTGACCATAAGAGCTTGCAATATATTTTTAATCAGAAGGATCTAAATTTAAGGCAGCGGAAATGGCTTGAACTATTAAAGGACTACGATGTTGATATCTTGTACCATCCAGGGAAAGAAAATATGGTAGCTGATATGTTAAGTCGTAAGGCTATGATGGCGCCTATAGAAAGGCAAGGGATGATTAAAGATCTTCACCAGTTAGCTAGTTTGGGAGTTTGCCTTCTTGAAACTCCGGATAAAGAGCTTATCATACATAATGCTGCTGAATCTTCATTAGTAGCTGAAGTGAAAGAGAAGCAATATGCAGATCCTATTTTATTACAGCTTAATGAGAACGTTCAGAGTGGTGCGACCAAGGTATTTGAGCTTACGCGAGAAGGAGTACTTCAGTGCCAAAACCGATTGTGTGTGCCAGATATAGACGGGCTAAGAAAGAAGCTTATGACAGAGGTACATTTTTCAAGGTATTACATTCATCCAGGATCAACGAAAATGTATCAAGATTTGAAAGATATGTATTGGTGGAATGACATGAAGAAGAGCATTGCAGAATTTGTAGCTGAATGTCCAAATTGTCAAAGAGTTAAAGTTGAGCACCAAAAACCCGAAGGTTATATGCAATGCATTGATCTTCCAAGCTGGAAGTGGGACATGATCAACATGGATTTCGTTATTGGTTTGCCTCATACATCCTGGAAGTTTGATTCTATATGGGTGATTGTTGATAGGCTTACCAAATCCGCACATTTCCTATCAGTTAGGACCACTTACATAGTTGAAGAGTATGTGAAGCTGTACATTAAAGAGATAATCCAATTACATGGAGTGCCAATCTCTATTATATTAGATCGGGGAACCCAATTTACCAAAAACTTTTGGAAGTCTTTTCAGAGGTGTTTGGGAACACAAGTGAAGTTGAGTACAACTTTTCACCCTCAAACAGATGGACAAGCAGAACGTACCATCCAAATACTTGAAGATATGCTACGAGCTTGTGTAATAGATTTTAAGGGCAACTGGGATGATCATTTACCACTTATTGAGTTTGCCTACAATAATAGCTATCATTCAAGTATTAAAATGGTACCATATGAAGCTTTATATGGAAGGAAGTGGACATCACCAATAGGATGATTCAAAGTGGGTGAAACTCTTTTGTTCAGACTGGATCTTGTTTATCAAGCCAGAGAGAAGGTTAAAGTAATTTAGCAATGATTGAAAATATCCCAAAGTCGACACAAGTCATATGCAGATAGTAGAAGGAGAGGGCTAGAGTTTTCTATAGGTGATTGGGTATTTTTAAAGGTATCACCAATGAAAGGGGTAATGAGATTTAAAAAGAAAGGGAAGTTGAGTCCACGTTATATAGGCCTGTATAAGATCACTCGAAGGTTTGGACAAGTTGCATATGGATTAGAGCTACCCTAAGAGCTCTCATCAGTACATCCGGTATTTCATGTGTCAATGCTTCGAAAGTGCATCGGAGATCCATCACATATCACTTCTACTGAGGATGTTCAAGTTGCGGAAGATCGTAACTATGAAGAAGTGCCTATTGCTATTCTAGATCGCCAAGTTAAGAAGATGAGAAATAAAGAGATAGTATCTGTGAAAGTACGTTAGAGAAATCATCAAAGGAAAGAGATTACATGGGAAGCTGAGGAAGCAATGAAATCTAAGTACCCTCATTTGTTCAAAGATGAAGAGGAATTTCAAGAAACGGAGTTAGAACATTAACAAGTAAGTTTTTTTTTTAATATATGCATAGTATTTATGTGATGATGTTAATATTAATGATGGACTTGAACTTGTTTTGGTTGAATAACTACACTAACATTCGACGAAGAATGTCCTAAAGGATGGAATGATGTAACACCCCGTATTCAAGTACGTGTATTGGCGTATTCAAGTACGTGTATTGGTCTTATTTATATGGAATTAATTTTTTTATTTTATTTATATCAGAATTCGCCCGTTGATGGTTCCACGCGAAGGCTATTGAATAAGATTTCCAATGATATAAAGATTTCCAAAAATGGATAGGTTTCGTATATAATCGAGCACGTTCGAAAATATAAAACGGTGGCTAGGATATTTGGGAATAGTAAATGTGCAAGAAAATTTCCTACACACAAACTACTGAGGCCAGCTGAATTTTTAGGTCAACTTCAAATGATCATAACTCCCTTAATTTAATGAACTGGGAGAGCTGTGACCTATTAAAAGAAATATCTTTGATTCTTGTTTCCAATGGAATTGGTTTTATCCAAATCCAACGTCTGAGTAAGGAGTTATACTCGTTTTACTTTAGCCTATCAAAACAGATTTTTAGGGTTAACTTCAAACAACCATAACTCCTTGTACAGGATGAACTGGGTGGCCTACTTTATATGAAATGAAATCCCTTTGAATTATCCTTCCAAAGATACCAATTTCACCCAAATCCGATATCGAAGAAAAGAATTATGGTCGATCTACTTTACCTTATAAAAATAGTCCACCAAAGTACAGATTTGACATTATTTAAATTTTAAAGGCATTTTGGGCATTTCCTATTATATTATGGACGGGAATATGTGTATATATACATGTATATGAGTTCAAGAACTCATTTTCATCATCAATCATTGAGAAAGAACAAACCCTAGCCAAATTTGACCTTTAAATTACTTTTGATTCAACCGTAGAAATTTCAAAGTAATCCGATAACTGCGTTTGTCATCTCGAGAGCTTCGAATGGCACCTATTATTTGTGCAAACAGGATTTCATAATAAAGAGGTGAATTCTAAGTTATGAATATTGTTTGCCTTTGTTCTTTTGCATATGTATATGTGTGATAGAGGATTATATGTATTGGTTGTTATTGAAAGGTGATGGAAATAGGGTTATGGACTATTTTGCATGGTTTGGTTGTATTAAATTATGGAAGGTAGATATGGTAATTGAGTTATGGAAGGTGGATATGGTGATATACTATTGAATTGATGATTATTTATGCCTATGGCTCAATTTGGTTTAGTGGATTGGTTGGAAGGATAAATAAATCCAAACTTGATATTGGAGGATGTTGTATGAATATTAATGGAATGTGAATGTAATTAGAGTATAAGGGGGTTAAAGTGACACCCTTTATGGTGTAATTAAGGCTTACTACTTAACCACTAGTTTGGTGAATTCAAATAATTGAATTGTGACGTTTGGTTGCTAATACTAGATTGCTATATATGTTCATTATAGATAAGTGATCCAAAAAGAAGGGAAGTCCATTTTGGACTAGTATTGAAGGTTGACAGTCAGGTATGTAAAGCATACTCTATACCATATCTTTGGCATGAAAGTGAACAATTGTTCTATTAAGAAAGCTGCCGAAGTTATTCAATAACATGTGATCCATAATGGTTTTGTATGATGTCCTACATTACCAATGAACTTGTTTCCACCCTACAAGATGTCAAGACATTCCAATACTTGTCTTCCAAATCTTACATGTTTATTGCACTAATAAATGTCAGAAGGTATCCGGTTACCCAAACAAGATCCATGTGCTATTAATGACTCCAAAACATTTCATTGATATACCAATAAGTTCCTACTTCATTGTTATGGCATTGATGACTCCAAAACACTTCATTGATGTGCCAATGAGTTCTTACTTCATTTTTATTGCATTGATGGTCTATTTATATGTCTTTTATTGATGTATCATTGTTTCAAAGTATCAAAAATGTAGTGGCGACCGAAATAACAATCTCAAAGATTAATTGAACTAAGTGATGGAAGTTCTGTCTTATCGGGTGGTATCCCAGGGGCATAAGCCTATCATGGGTCAATCCCTATTTTTGTTTTTATGGGTGGTATCCCAGGGGCATAAGCCTATCATGGGTCAATCCCAGTTGATATGTACTAGAGGCAGCCTAATGGTCATAGTACAGTATAATAATGATTACAAAGATGATAAGAACAAAGGTAAAATGATTGAATAAATACAATGTACAGGTTGTCACAAGTTCTAATAAGTGTGGTCCACTCCTATTACAATTTATTCACTTGTTTCTGATTTCTATTGAGCTCCTATATCATATGTGATTATCTACAGATTTACATACTCAGTACATATTTTGTACTGATGTCCCCTATGGGGGACCTGCATTTCATGCTACAGGCACAAGTACCTCTGGTCATACACCGCACAAGTAGGAGCCAGGATATCTAGCTGCTTTTGGTGAGCTCCAGTTTGCTTTGGGTCTTTTCGTGTCATATCCAGTCACTTTTGGTATTGTATAGAAGTTAGTTATATGGCGGGGTGTGTCCCGACCTTAGTTAAACACTATGTATTATCTAGAGGCTTTGTAGACCTAATGTACAGTCAAGGTGGTGTTTTGTTAATAGACGTGATGGCTCCAACGACCATGTATTGTATATACATGTATGTGTGCTCAAGCTTATACAGGTGATTATTTCCTTTTATATGAGACATGATGCTGTCCAAATTTTGGGTTGTCATAGAGGTATGCATGGGAAGTATAAGGTTATGAGCTGGTTCTCCCAGGCCTCCTCGGTTATGGGTTCCAGTCCGCCCCAATAGGATTTGAGGCATGACACTCACTTTGCATACCAGTACATTAAAATTACTGATACATACCTTTCTTTTATGCTATGATGTTTTATATTATAGGTTCAGATGTGCAGGCCCCCGATCATATTGAGCAGTTCAGATATTCAGTTGACAGAGTTAGTGGTGAGACCTCTTAGTTCGAGGACATGATGATTATTTTAGAAGTTTGAAGTTTGTTGGGGACTTGTCCCATCAACTCCATATCTTAGACAGTTTAGAGGCTTCTTCAGACTAGAGTATTTTCAGATAGATATATCAGATTTGGTATTTGTTGTATTGTATTCAGTTTTATTACAATATTAAACCTTATGGCATGCTTTCTGCCCAATTTCCATATATTACAGTATCATTATTCCATTAATGGAGCAGATACCATTAATGAGTTTGCTTGTGGTCCTTCAGGATAATGAGCACCGTGTAGCATCTGGGGTACAGACTTGGGGCGTTACAAACTTGGTATCAGAGCCTAAGGTTAAAAAGAGTCCTAGGAATTCTGAAAGCCACATCTAGTAGAGTCTTGTACATGGGTGTGTAGCGCGTCATACTTATGGACAGGAGGTAGCGAGGTGTTTTAGGAAAAGTTTTCCTTCTTTTAGTATTCATGTCGTGCGATTGAGCATGAGCTCCAGTTAAAATCCCTGTCTAATCTAAATTTCTCTTCCATTTACAAAATATGCCTCCAAAGAGGACTAAGGGTAGAGGAATGGGAGACCAGTCAGAACCCCAGCCCATCCAGACAGATCCTCGGGATAAACACGTCTCCCACGTTGAGTTTAGAGCAGCATTCACCACCCTTGATCATTTTGTGGTAGAGTAAAATGAATGTCCAGCTACTGTTCAGGCCAACCTAATGGCTAATACTACTGCTTCCAGGATTTGGGATTTCACTTGAATGAACCCTCCATCTTTTACTGTGTCTAAGTCAGATGAGAACCCTCAGAAGTTTCTTGATCAGGTACAAAAAGTTATAGACATTATGGGAATAACAGCTGTTGAGAGCATTAAGTTGGCTACATATCAGTTACATGATGTGGCACACTTATGGTTTAAATAGTGGAAAGCAAAAAGGGCCGCAGATGTAGGGCCTATAGAATGGAAGGAGTTTGTTGTTGCTTTTCTGGATAGGTTCTTCCTGCTAGAGTTAAGGGAAATAAAGGTTTTAGAGTTTATAAATTTGAAGCAGAGAAACATGATGGTGCAAGATTATTCTCTTAAGCTTACCCAATTAGCCAGATACGCTCCTCATATGGTAGCAGATAGTAGATCTAAACTGAGTAAGTTTATGTCTGGAGTGTCTAATAGTATGATCAAGGAATGTAGGGATACAATATTTATTAAGGAGATGGACATATCCATGCTCATGGTCCATGCTCAACAGATAGAAGAGGTAAAGAATAAAGAGAGAGAGAGGGAGAACAAGAGAGTAAGAATAGGTAGTTTTAACTTTGCTCAGCCTAAGTCAGAGGGTGGGAATCATTCTTAGCTTTACTTGAAATCCTCAGTTCCAGCTCCATCCTCAGGCAGTGCTCCTATACTAAAATTCAGAGATGGTAACAAAGATATGGCGTCAGGCCCTAAACCCTAGGGCAGTGTTAGCAGTGCCCAAACAAATCTTCTTTGTCAAAAGTATGGAAGAAATAACCACAGTATCTGCAAAGCTACCAGTTATGTGTATTTTGGATGTGGCTTGTCCTCAGGTGGGTTCTCAGCATCAGTATAACCGTCCCCCATCTCAATCCGATCGCTCAAAAAATCAGGGTACCGCATCCAGTGCAGCCAGTGGGCAGCGCCCAAACAGACTCTATGCTCTTCAATTCTGACAGATTCATGAAAGTTCTCCTGATGTGGTTACTGGTATGTTATAAGTTTATCATTTGCATCTATATGCTTTGCTAGACCCTGGAGATTCCTTGTCCTTTATTACTCCTTATATAGATATTGACTTCAGAGTCAGTCCCGAAACCCTAGCAGAGCCTTTCTCAGTCTCTACCCCAGTGGGCCTGATGGGTATACAGGAACTATCTAGTTATGGCATCTCAGAAAGTCACTTCAGCAGACTTAGTTGAATTAGAGATAACCAATCTTGATGTAATTCTTAGCATGGATTGGCTTCATTCTACTATACCTCAGTCGACTACAGAAATAGAATTATCAAGTTTCAGTTTTCTAATGAACCCATCCTTGAGTGGAGGGGTAGTACATTAGCACTTAGGGGTCAGCTTATTTCTTACCTTCGGGCAAGAAAAATGATGTCTAAGGGATATGTCTACTATCTCGTTCAAGTCCAGGACTCTAGTTCAGAAACCCCTAATCTTGAATCAGTGTCAATAGCATATAAATTCCCAAATATGTTTCTCGAGGATCTTCCCGGAATTTCTTTTGAAAGGGAAATCGACTTTGGAATAGACCTTCACCTTCTTCCAAACACTCAGCCCATATTTATTCCACCATCCAGAATGGCACCTGTATAACTCAGAGAATTAAAAGAACGGTTGAAGAATTTCCTAGATAAGGGATTCATCAAAACCAGTGAATCCCCATGGGGTGCCCCAATTTTATTCGTTCATAAGAAAGATAGTTCTCTCAGAATGTGTATTAATTATCGTCAGCTAAATAAAGTCACGGTCAAGAACAAGTATCCACTTTCCAGAATTGATGACTTGTTTAACCAACTTTAAGGTGCCAGTTACTTCTCCAAGATAGACCTCAGATCGGGCTATCATCAGCTCAGAGTCAGAGAATGTGACGTCCCAAAAACAACCTTCAAAACTCGATATGGTAACTTTAAATTCTTAGTCATATCCTTTGGTTTTACCAATGCCCCTGCAACTTTCATGGACTTGATGAACCGTGTGTTCAAGTAGTACTTGGACATGTTCTTCATAGTCTTCATAGATGATATTCTTGTCTACTCCCACAGTAAGTAGATTATGCAGGCCATCTTAGAATTGTATTGCAACTTTCAGAAACCATTAGCTATTCGCCAAATTCAGTAAGTGCGAATTTTAGCTAAGGTCAGTAGCTTTCCTTGGCCATATTATTTACGGTGAATGCATTAGAGTTGATCCCCAAAAGACCAAAGCAGTGAGAAACTAGCCTAGACCCATCTCTCCATTAGATATCAGGAATTTCTTGGGCTTAGCTGGCTATTACTGATGGTTTGTTGAGGGATTTTCATCTATTGCATCCCCTATGTCCAAATTGACTCAGAAGAAAGTCAAATTCCAGCAATCAGATTCTTATAAGAAGAGTTTTCAGGAGTTGAAGACTTAACTCACTACAGCTCCAGTCCTGACTTTACCAGATGGTTCAGATGGGTTTGTGGTATATTGTGATGCCTTTAGAGTCGGTTTTAGGTATGTTTTGATGCAGAGAGGTAAGGTCATATCCTACGCCTCTAGACAGCTTAAGCCCCATGAAAAGAACTATCCTACTTATGATCTTGAGTTGGTAGTAATAGTGTTTGACTTAAAAATTTGGAGGCACTATTTGTATGGGGTGCACATTGATGTGTTACTGACCATAAGAGCCTACAGTATGTGTTCTCTTAGAAAGATTTAAACCTCTATCGAAGAAGGTGCTTGGAGTTATTAAAAGACTACAATATGAGTATCCTATTTTATATGGGTAAAGCCAATGTAGTGGCTAATGCTATTAGTAGGATATCTATGAGTAGTTTTGCTCATGTGGAGGATGGTAGTAAAAAGTTATCTCAAGAAGTTCATTAGCTTGCCCGACTTGGTGTTTGCTTGGTCGATTCAGCAGTATGGCTGTAGAGTAGTTCAAAATCATCCCTGGTTTTTGAGGTAAAGGAAAAGTAGGTTAGGGATCCCAGTTTAGTTAAGTTGAAGAAATCAGTTAGAGATCAGAAGGTAGAGGTTTTCTCCTAAGGGGGAGATGGTGTGTTACGCTGCCAGGGTCGACTATGTGTGCCAGGTGTAGATGACTTGAGACAGAGAATTCTTGTAGAAGCACATGGTGCACGCTACTCTATTCATCTAGGGGCCACTAAGATGTACCATGATTTGTGGGAGATCTATTAGTGGAGTAGGATAAAGAGAGATATTGCAGAGTTTGTGGCTAAGTGCTCAATAAATCAGCAGGTTAAGATTGAGCATCAGAAGCCTAGTGGATTTATGTAGGAGTTCAGTATTCCCACTGGAAGAAATGAACAAGAACTTTGTGATGGTTTTGCCTCGTACTTGTCACTAGCATGATTTAGTTTGGGTTATGGTAGATAGGATGACTAAATCAGCTCATTTCCTACCAGCCCATACCTCATATTCAGCTGAGGATTATACCAAACTCTATATCAGGGAGTTGGTCAGATTGTTTGGTGTTCTGTTGTCTATTATCTCAGATAGAGGTATCCAGTCCACCTCTCATTTCTGGAATGCATTCTAAAAGGGTCTTGGTGCCCGAGTTTACCTTAGTACAGCCTTTCATCCTCAGACAGATGGTCAAGTAGAAAGGACCATTCAGACTTTAGAAGATATGCTGCGAGCATGTATGATAGTCTTTAAAGGTAGTTGGGATGACCACTTGTCTTTGACTGGATTCGCATATAACAAAATCTATTATCCTAGCATTCAGATGGCTCCATTTGAGATGCTTGATAGAAGGAGGTATAGATCTCTCATTGGTTGGTTTGAAGTGGGTGAGGCCACACTGGTAGGGCCTGACTTGGTATTTGATGCCTTACAGAAAATTCAATTGATCAGGGAAAGGCTTAAGACAGCTCAGAGCCGATAAAAATCATACGCAGATATGAACAGAGAGGATCTAGAGTTTGAGGTAGGTGATTTTATGTATTTGAAAATCTCTCCTATGAAAGGAGTGAAGAGGTTTGGCAGGAAGGGGAAACTCAGTCCCCGATATGTCGATCCTTACCAAATTCTCAACTGTTTCAGAAAGGTAGCTTACGAGCTTGAGCTGCCTTCAAACTTAACTTCAATGCACCTAGTGTTCCATGTCTCCTTAATTTAGAAATGCATAGGTTACCCAACAATAGTAGTCACTATAGAGGGCATAGATATTCAAAACAACCTCTTTTATGAAGAGATACCAGTCAAAATTCTTGATTATCAGATTCGCAGACTGAGGGGCAAAGAAGTCCCTCTAGTCAAAGTTCTTTGGTGGAATTAGTCCGTTGGGGGGGCTACTTGGGAAGTAGAAGTAGACATGTGGACCAAGTATCCTAACCTCTTCTCCGCAAACACAGACTCAACCCAAGGTAACAGTTTTTCTTTGAACTTACTTAGTCTTATGTTCAGATATAGCTACTAACTTGGTATCAATTAATTTTGCATACTCAATCATGCATTCATAAATCAGTTCAGACATGTACTCATGCATCAGACATGTATTCCCAGTATATAAGCTTAGCTTATCAGTAATCCCAGTCATGCATTCATGAATCACATTCGATATGCATCAGATATGCATGATCAGTATGATAATTTAGTATATCAGTAATTTCAGTCATGAAATCATGCTTCAGTTGTGCATGTCCAATGTCTAAATCCAGTCTATCAGAATTCTCAGTTTAATAAGTCTCATTTGAGGACGAATGTTCCCAAGGGGGAGATACTATAAGACCCTGTAAAATCCTAAGCTCATCTCAGTCTTTTAAGCTTGCTAAGGGGTCCCCAGACATAGAAAATTCTAGCTAAGTATTCAGACTTAGTATTAGTTTGGCCTTTGTAAGTTGGTAACTCTATTTCACGGCTCTTATGACCTTAAAGTATCAATCTTTAGATTGATTCATGATCAGGAATGTCAATAAGTGTTCTCGGAAGAGTTTTAGATTTTTCAGACCTCATTAAAACCATGTTCAAGTGACCAAAATAGTGAGTCGATGCAATCTCGATGCGTCGTGTCATCCATTCCATCGATAGATAATTTTTCCCTCAGCACAGTGCAAATTCGAGTGAACCAGTGCAAACTTGACGCAGACTCAATGTGGTGCGTTAGCCATTGTGTCGAAGCCAACGACTTGGCATGTCGATCTACGCCTCGATAATTCAGTTTTCAGTCATTAAAAAGTCATGTCCTTCGGGGTATTTAGGTCCTTTCCCATGTCCTTCAGCCCCCAAAAACATAAAATTTATCCTTCTATTTGCAACATACACTCATTATTTCACAAATTGCTCAAGAACAAAAACCCTAGGTGATTGGATTTCAAATTCAAGGCTCCAAATTCCATCGTTAAACTTCAAGAATTTAGCAACCAAGGTATGTCAGGTGTTTATCCAAGGGTTTCTTCCACCCTTAGAGTCCAAGAAGCTCTTTTAAACTTCAAGTAGCTTGATTTCATACTTTCCATGATTTGGATTCAAGTGTATTTATGATTATAATGTTGATTGGATTTCTATTTCATGATTAAGTGCAAGATTTATGTAAAAACAACTATTATGTATGTAGTATCATGTGAATTCATGTTAAAGCCTTGAAATTGTGATGCTCATGTGGTGATTAATACTATGTTCATAGACAATGCCTTCCAAGTGTTTGATGAGTTATTCATGAGAATTAAATAATGAAATTATATCATGTTAGTATATATTCAAGTTCATGGCATGCAAGTGTTTGCTAGAATGTCCCAATGAATGAATGATGATCACATAGTTATTTATCATATTTCAAGATTGTGCCATGTCTTATAATTTATGCTATCGAGTCCTAGGGGTATTTAATACACAAAAATTTAGCTGATTACCTAGAGCCATGGTCAGTCTCAGGATAGTATTAGTCATGTCACGATCAGTAGTACTCTCAGTCAGTTACAGAACTCAGGAAAAACACAATAAACTTAGTATCAGTCTAGTCTAGTTCAGTATCCAATTCAGACCTCAGTATATTTAGCTAGTTAACAGAATTCAGTAGTATTTCATCAGTTAACAGAACTCAGTAAACTCAGTTAAGTTTAGTTAGTCAGTATAAGCAGTAACAGTTCAGTCAAGCCTAGTATGAACTAGAAATTAGTTCAGTGTCTATCCAGTTAGGAGTAGGATTCAGCACCGAGTTAACCCGGGGATGGAGGCATTTCTTCCAACAGAGGGTTTGACCCTTAGTAGCAATCCCTACATTATAGAACTATGTAGCAAGCATAGGTTGAGATATCCTCCTGCTAGATTAGGGTTGATACATCTTGTACAAGTTTTCTTACCAGCGAGGGTTGACAAAAGAGCTTCCGTTGTCTTTATCCATATCACAATACTGACACCCTTCCAATTGGGTTATAGGTTAGACCCCAATCTATTCAAAAAGGAGCATGTTGGTTAGAATATTAGCTCCCATAGTCTCAATTTCAGTTCCAGTCTCAAAATAGAACTCAGTTCAGCTATACATATTTAGGACTATCAGATACAGTCACTCAATTCAGTACGTAGATTAGTATAGTTCCATAGGATCAAGAATGTTAGATACATTCACTTAGTTATCAGTTACACAGTACCAGAAAACTTATCTTATCAGTAAATAAGTAATTCAGAACTCAGTATCCAGTGTTATCACGATCGCAGTTACAGTTTACATATTCATGCATGTACTCTTATTCAGTTATATTCATGTCATTTAGTTAGTGTTATTCATGCATATGAACCCATACATTTCAGCCTACCTCACTTTGCATACCAGTACATTCAAAGTACTGACACATATCTTTCTTTTGATTTATGATGTTTTATATCATAGGTTCAAACGCACGGGCTCCCAATCATACTTAGCAGTTAAGATATCCAGCTGACAGAGTTAGTTGTGAGTCCTCTTAGTTTGAGGACATAATGATTATTTCAGTAGTTTAGCCTATTTCAATAGTTTGGAGTTAGTTGGGGACTTGTCCCATCAACTCCATATCTCAAACAGTTTAGAGGCTTTTTTAGACTAGAGTATTTTCAGACAGATGTATCAGATTTGGTATTTGTTGTACCATTCATTTTTATCACAGTATTGAACCTTATGGTATGCTTTCCTCCTAATTTCCATTTATTATAGTATTATCATTTTGTTAATGCAGTAGGTACCATTCATGGGTTAGCTTGTGATCCTTCGAGATTATGAGCATTATGTAGCATCTAGGGTACAAACTCGAGGCGTTACATCTTTTAACAATCTCAGTTAAAATAAAAAAACTAAAATCACAATATGAATCTTATAAGTTAAAACTTGAACATAAGCAATTCTTATACTTAAAGCTTTCAATCTTATGGTAATAACATGCTTTAAGACTATAGCAATTTAGGTATAACCCTAATTCAAAAATAAATAAATTAAATCTTAAAATCATGTACTTTGGGCATAAGGGTGAATGAGGTACTCTTGTTCATAAACCGTGACCTTAGTTGAATGGATTCTTGAAGAAATATTGAAACCAGGACTTAAATCCTTATGTTCTTGAGAGGAAAAGCTTGAATTATTATTCTTGGGAAAGGGGAGAGTTTTTACGTGAGTTGTTTTGAGGAAAATGGGCAAATAATGTCCCTTTTAGTGTTATAAATCATGTTTGGACGGCTGGGGTTGAGGAGAAAGGACCAAATTGCCCCTTGGCCTCTTTTTTCACATATGTCAAAAGTTATGCACGTTCAAAGTTGTGCATTAAAGAATCGAATATCAAATTTGACCGAATCAAAGGCTCTTAGTTCAACCTTTCTCTAAGTGATTCCTATGAACAGTTTTTACCTAATAAGCACTCTTCACACTAGGATATTGATCATGACATATTTATTCACAATACAAATCATGGGATTAGATTTCACACACGTAGAAATAACGATTTGATTTCTAGCTCGAAAATGCAGGGTTTTACAACATGAGACATGGTGGGTTGTATCAAGAGATTATTTTTCCCTAATGTAAATAGGGGGTAATTAATATGGATTTCTTCACTGGTCTTCCTCGATCTCAGAATTAATATGATTTAATTTGGGTTATCGTGGATAGGATAACAAACTATGCTCCCTTCTTGCTAGTGAGCACTGCCTTCTCGGTGGAGGATTATGCAAAGTTATATATTCAGGAGATGGGGAAGCTTCATGGAGTACCTATTTCAATTATCTCTTATTGTGGTACGCAATTTTCATCCCATTTTTAGTGGTCTTTTCAGAAGGGATTGGGTACTAAGGTGAATCTGAGTCTTGCTTTTCATCCTTGGAGGGATAGGCAAGTGGATAGAACTATTCAGACATTGGAGGATATGCTTTGGGCTTATTAGATTAATTATGGTGGCAATTGGGTTGAGCATCTACCTTTGGTGGAGTTTTCTTACAACAATAGCTATCATTCTAGTATTGGTATGGCTCCTTTTGTGGCATTGTATGGTGGGAGATGTAGATATCCTATTGGTTGATTTAAGCGTAGAGAGACAGAAATGTTTGGTCCCGACTTAGTTTACCAGGCTATGGAGAAGGTAAGGGTGATTCGGGACAGGCTTAAGACTGCCCAAAGTCACCAAAAGTCCTATACGGAAGTTAAAGTTTGAGGTTGGGAATAAGGTTTTCCTCAAGGTATCTCCTATGAAGGGAGTAGTGCAGTTTGGTAAGAAGGGGAATCTCAGTCCCTGATATATTGGTCCTTACGAGATTCTGTGGAGGGTTGGTAAAGTTGCTTACGAGTTGGAGTTACTGTAACGCCTCAAAAATGGGTTCCGAGATGTCATAGGGTGAGACTACGAGTAGCCTTAAGCTAACATTATAAGCCTTCTACTAAATCTGAAGCTCATAATATAGAAATATAGATATATAATCAAAGCTAAAATACGAAATTCTATCTGAGCTAAGTTAAAATTATCTGAACATGATATCTGAAAATATTAGACTTAAAAGTCTGAACAATCAACACTAGAAATCTTAACCATAACTAGTAGTCTGAGAAGCCTCTACTACTAATAACTAGAGAGCCACTAGGACAAGCACCCAGTTGACTGGAACTGACTAAAAATATTGAATCAACTACTATAATAAGCTATAAAATCTGAATGATTGGGTTCCCAAACTATTAGGACTCACCAACTGTCAGGATGTAGATGGCGAAGCTCGAAATCACTCACGCTACTGAAACTGAGCACCTGAACCTACATTATGAGACAATGTAGCACATAGACGTTTATGTAGATCAGTACTTCTGGAATGACTAAGTATATAGAGGTGAAATGCAGAGTAAAACAGTGAGAGAATACATATATCTTTCTCATAAATAATGCATACTAAGTAACAATGGCTCACTTTGGCTTGAGCAATTTAAAACTATAATCATAGATCATGAATTATAAAACATACTATATGAATATTGTGACCCACAACACTTTGTTCTAAATCTGTACGTGAAATCTGTTTTCAAATCATACATGCTAAGTGAAAAGGGCTCACCTCTGTATCTGTAAACTGAAAATTGAAATTTAGTAGTTGATAACTTATATAAAACAATATCTGAATAAACTCATGGGCCTTTACACTTAGTTCCTAAAAGCTTTATTGTTATTCTTTTCTGTCAAAATTACTCTTTTCTGTAGGGAGGTTCTTCTAACAAACATGCACTATATGAGCTATCATAGTGTCCAATGTCTAGTTCCCTTATGGAAAAACTTCATGTTAGGGAGAGATGTCGTACTCTTGCTAAGGAATATAACATAAGATAAGTGATCACATCTATAACTGTCATCCATACAGAAATGGGAATAATCTGATAATCTGAACCTATGTTGGCTCGTAGTTCTGTGGCATGTAGACATACCCAACTCGATGCTAAATACTACTCCCTTTAATCTTTATTCTTATTCTGTAGGAAATCCACTTTTAGAACTATTATAAGGGTTTAAGATGAAAACAACTTGTGTATCTATTTACTGTAAACTGTAACTAAAACTGTAAAGTGGATTCCATATCTAACTTGAGGATAAAAAAGATCAGATCTTGTTCAAAATCTAGATATAAACTAATTATGGGATGCTTAAAAGCATAATCTTCTTGAAATATCAATATTCAAACTAGAGCTTAGTAACCCATGCTTCTAATTCATGTCAATTATCATAAAGTTCATGCTAAATAATGAAAATCTTGATAATTCAATTCTAAATCTAGAAATTTATGTCATACATATAAAAATATCAAAGTAGACATGCAATTTAACATCTGAATCACTTGTTATTTAGTAATCTTCAAATAGTGATGAGTGGGTATAAACCCTAATCTGAAATTCATATAAATTCATATAAAAATTTAACTTTAAAACTAATTTTGGGCATAAGGATGAAAGAATTATCCTTGTTGAAAACCCCACATACCTTAATTAATGATTGGATGAAGAAGCTTGAACTTTGAGTTACTATTTGTGCTCTTGAAGATTGATTCTTAAAGATCTTGAATTGGGAATCTTAAATTTTAGGTTATCTTGGAAAAAGAATGGCGGAATTTGGGTTTCTTGAGGATTTAAAATTGGAGTTTTAGGGTTTCTTGAAGAGGAATCTTGTGAATAATGAGCGTATTAGGCTTATGATAGGTTTAATCTTGTGTTTTTCATGATTTGGGGTCTTGGAAAAAGACTAAGTTGCCTTTTGGAAAAATTAATTCAGAACTGGAATCTCGAGTTTACACATCGGCGTGATGCAGTGCCATCGGTGGCTTACTGGAAAAGGGGAGAGTGTCATTTTATAGCATGGTGCACATGGCGTAATCTCGTTGTGTCACTAAAAAAGGATGAGTGCTATTTTCCACTCTACCGCGATGTTGTGCCTGTCCCACTAGGAATTCTAGCACGATAACGGTAAATCATAGTGAGCTACTGGAAAGGGACAAATAGGATTTTGGGGTTTACTACGACGCAACATAATCGTGGTGCTTTATTGGAAAATGGACAATTGTAAATTTGGCCTCCACCGTGATGCGGTGCTATCGTGGTAGACTACTATTTTTCACTAAAAATGTCATAACTTCTCACCCGAGTATTGGATTAAGGTGAAATCGGTATTATTGGAAATCTAATTCAATCATCTACAATTTGGGGGAGGGGGGTCTAGATCTTGGAAAATTCTACATTTATCAAGAGTTATACATTTTTAAAGTTAACCCTTGACACACTAGGAGCTAAACGGGACTAAGAAAAGTATAGGGTATTACAGTTACCTTCTAACTTGAGCTCGGTTCATTCGGTATTTCATGTCTTCATGATGAGAAAGTGTCTTGGTGATCCTTCTTCAATTATTCCTTTAGAAGGGTTGGGTATCTCAGACTCTCTGTCTTATGAAGAAGTCCTGGTTGAGATCTTGGATAGGCAGGTTCATCGGTTACGAACTAAGGATGTAGCTCCGTTTAAGGTTCTATAGCGGAACGATAAGGTGGAAGAAGCTACATGGGAAGCGGAGGAGAAAATAAAGTCCAAGTATCTGTATCTGTTTTTTGCTCTTGGGGTTCGTGCGAAAGGTATGTGTCTTCAACACATCTTTATTTTTTGAGTTTGTTAAAGGAAAGATTGACATTATTGCCTCTTTTTTTAACTTTGTTAAAGCTTGGAAATATATTAGTTCACTTCCCTCATTGATAGTTCTAATTAAAGGCATGGCTTTTATGAATGTTTTCATGATTTCATTGTTATATGATTTGGAGGTTTTGGTTATTAATCTTAATTATGGTTTTCCCATATTTTTATTATGCTATTATATTCTTAATGGTGGTTTGGATAATTGGTTGCATGGGAATAGTTCTTTGGTAATGGACTTTGCTTTTGGAAATACTATGCCCCCAATGTGTTTGATAAAATGTTTTTAACAATGTTTTTACTATAATATTGGTTTTTCAATGGAACTTATGCATGGTTTAAACTTGGTAATGGAACCCTAAATGATATGAATGGTTTAAATGGTTTTAAATGGATTAGAAAGGCCTTGGGTGCCAAGGTTTTGGTTAACTGAAAATCATGAAGTATACATGGAATCCCTTAAACCTATATATGGTTTTCTATGGACAAAACTTGCAAGTATTGTTGGTATGACGATACCACTATTAATGGCCTTGGTTAAAAAATGATAAATAGATTGGTTGATTGCTTGGTATTGGTTTTAATTGGGAAATAATGGCAGGATGTGTAGCAAAGTCATAGAAGGAGGAGGTCCGAGGGGGACCAAAATTGGAAACTCATATTTGCCGATGTGAGGTTTGGTCTTGGTAACAGTGTGCATGATTCACACTTTATGTTTAGGGGATGTACTAGTAATCCCAGGTTTCTTTCCTGGTCGTGTGGTTACACGCACTAGGTCCCTTTCAGCATGGGAAGCTGAACCCATACAGCCCATGGGTGGCTTAGGATAGAAAAGCTACACAACCCAAGTAAAGGTTTTAATGGCATACTAAACCCGATTCCCTTTTCCAGCATAAATATATAAATATATGGTTTGTGTGCATATGGATGGTTTTACTTGGTTTTATAAATGGCATTATTTTATCCTTATCATGAGTTCATGCTAGCGATCACTTGCTAACCTATATTTGAGCAATTATATACCCACGTTGTGCAGGAATCAACCATTCTACTCCTCCTACATAGCGATTGACTCGGGGACAACTGTTGGATTGAAGTGGTGAGCTTTCATCTTTCCGGAAGGCTCCATTTTATGTTATGGATATTCTTAGACATTTTGATTTATTTCTCGATCTTGTTTTTGGATATGGTTAGGGGCATGTCCCAACTGGATATTCCTACTCTTTGGTTAGAGGCTTTGTGGTACTAATATGGGTTGGAATGGGTGGGATCGGTATTGGTGTTGGCCTTAATATTGGAATTAGAATTGGGGCTGACATTATTGGACATAATTTCTCACTGTTCCATCATATTTCATTTTGGTATTAATCATATTATGTTTTGGAACTTATTTATTTATGGCCTAGTTTATGGACCTTGTTTCAGTGTTGGTTTGGTTTAGTATAGTTGGAAGGTTTGTATGGGATGGTTGAACTCGATTGGATCGGTCACGGTTGTCATTCTATCCAAGAGTCTTCATGTGAGCCATTACACTATCTTATTATATGCTTGAAATTCAGCCAACTCAGGCAGATGGTTGGAGGTTTGGATGGGTAACGGGGGTGGTCTCCGATCCCAGTCAGACTTTGGACACCCATTATGACAAGGCCCCCGGTCGGGTCGGGTCATAAGCTCGTATAGTTTTTCATCTTTTCATCTAGTCTTAATATCCAAAGTTTCATGAATATACCTATCCCATTAGGTAATTTATTCACATTCATGCAAATTGGGAATTCAGCAGAGTCCTTACTCCTAGTATAAATCAGTCACAACCATAAAGGATATCTAGATTCAGAATCAATATCATGTTAGTTATCCAACTTTAGAATTCAGCCAGACAGTACTAGTTAAAGTTCGTAGGAAATTTAGTCATCTTGCCCATATTCAACTCTCAGAATTCTATGTCAGGGATTACATCTCTTTTTCTATTCTTTCAACCAAGTCAGTCTTCATCCGAGGACGAATGATCCCAAGAAGGAGATATTGTGACACCCCAAATATCCAAGCCAATGTTAGAACTATGATTTAAGTTCATACAATATCAAACCTCATGTTTCGATATTTTTATAGTGATTTAGAAACATATTAAGTTCACGAATATCTCTTAGCTTATAGACAAGTCAAAACATCCCCTAGCGATTAAATTCTTATGAAGTATATAACTATAGTCAGATTAAAACAATCATAACTTTTGGTATGCTAAGAATTTTTTAGCTCAAGACCCACCAACAGATAGATAATTTAATTATCTTTCTGACGATACTAATTTTACCTTAATTCGATACAAAAAGTTATGGCCAAAATACTGAAGCATTGTCAAAGTTTCCAAGACTATGACTCGTAATGTCTCATTATGGGTCATTAGGAGAGAGTCGTAATCTGACATGTTTTGCCCGTTTTTCTATTCAAAGGGTTGGATCACATTTGGCTTTGACTTTTTAAACTATTTCAAAAATAAAAAAAATTCAAAATAATTTAAGAAATTACAGAGTCGCCACTGATTTTGGAGAAAATATCAAGAAAAACTAAAAATATTACTTAAAAGATTCAAAACAGAAAAAATCATTTAAGTTTAAAAATTTCGAGTAAGTGGTTCCTATTAATACTATTGAAAGGTTGGTAAGGCACTAAGAGTATCCATTGACTTGCAGGTATCTTAGACTATTTGAAAATAACTTTTTTAACTAACTTTAAAAAGAAAAATTTGTTTTTGAAACGAAAACGATTAAGGACAAAATTGTCTTCAAGATTTGTGCAAAACAAATTTAACAATTTAGGAGGGATTTTTAACAAAATCTAAGAAAACTAAGAACAATTATCATATAAAGGGAAAAGGGGGACACTAAATGACTTAAGCCATTAGGCCCAAATCCATAAATCGTGTCCTAAGCTAGTTTTCGAACCTTTGAGCCCCAAAATCCACTTCAGCTGTATTAAATTACAACTTTGGCTTCGAGGCCCAAATGAATAAATAAATAAATGACTAAATGAATAAATAAAAATAAGTCAATAAGAAAAATCCAAAGTCTCTTAGTAACCTCATCAATGGGTTTTCACCCATTTTTCTTCTTTCATCTTTTTTCACCCGCACGCCATATAATCGACTTTGAATTTAAAACTAAAGACTTAACTCAGAGAGATGGGCCTCATTGTCCCATTACAAAATCCAAGAGGAAACGATTTCATTTAGACTCCAAAACAGATTCATGCAAAGGAAAAGATAAAAGACAAAAAGAATTAATATGTGTTCGAGAATTCTACACTTAATAGATAAATGATGAGATGGTAAAAATAGCATCCTCAAGTATAAAGAAATAGTAAGCTATGATATCAAAGAAAGTTAAATTATCCAACGAAAAGGAAATTAACCCATCTCCTAAACAATCTTACAAAAAATTGAATCTAGCACAATATAATTAACTAGCCCTTGAAAAGAAGAAATGAATCCACAAGCGTAGTTGCTTAAAATTTGGACAAATAGATTAACACATATTTGCTCCAAATACTATGATATGATAAGGTCTTAGACATGTTTTTATTAATCAAAGAAAAGGAGAATGAGCAAGAGATGAGGAAATCTTTCATAGCACCTCAACTATGAAATACAAGACATACTAATGAAATAACACTTTTTAATACAAAGTGGATCAATCAACATATCTATTACTTAGAAGAAATAAAAAATCATTATAGCATGTGAATAACAATGGGACATCTAAATAAATCAAACCACTTAAAGAAGTAAACCAATAAGCGAAGTGAAACAAATATCATATATTAAGCATATTTGAGAAATAATATTCGATAACAATATAGGAGAAATAGCAAAAGATTAATTCTAAAAAAAGTGTCCAATTATGCCAACTCCTATTTTAGCTCTACACCAATTCAACAAAACCTATAACCCTAACAACTTGTCAATCTAAACAAGAGAAAATCAAAAATAATTTTGACCACGAAAATGAGTAACTCACTACTTCAAATTGAGAAAACATTTTACAGACCCTTAACAATAGTAACCATTCCTTTTCGACTTAAGGGAAACAACTTTACATAGTAAAAGCAAACATGTCCACCAATAACGAATTTAAACAAAGCAAAGATCAAAATTTTACCTATAATAATCAAAGAATAAAGTAAAAAAAAAATATGTTCAACTATTGCTAGCCCATTTTTTATACCATGAATATTAAATAGCTATAATATCGATACCATAATGTCCTATGGACTTCAAGTCGTCTACAACAAATAATTCCAGCAAATAAAATTACTACAAACTACAAAGAAGAGAATCATGAACAACAAAACGATAATAAAACTAAAAAAGGGGAAAGGTGTTTTTACCTTTTTTGGGGTAGCAAAACAGAACTACAAGCTTTCTTCGAAGTCTTAATCACCATCAAAAATCGTTCAACTCGAGAACTTCGATTAGCCCACGAATTTCACAAAAAAGGAAAATTTTTACTAAAAAAAAAAAACTCTTCTTTGCTCAAAGATTTTTTTTTTAACCTTGAGACTTTTTTGGCTTTGACACTTGCTTTCTACCAAAATAATGGTAGTATTCATAGGAAAGGATGGAGACCCAATTTTATAAATCCACCAACGTAGGAGAAAGAATTTAGGGGTGTTTTTGAAATTTTTAAAATTGAATACAAGGTGACGTGGAAGATAAGGTGGGGGGAAATTGTACAATGTAGTAGAATTTTTGAATTTCAAAATTGGAAAAAGGACAAGGTTGAGGGGAAATTTTACAATGTAATACAATTTTTGAATTTCAAAATTGGAAAAATGATGAGGTTAAGGGGGAATTGCACAATGTAGTACTATTTTTGAATTTCAAAATTGGATAAAGGACAGGGTTGAGGGAGCATTGTACAATATAGTATAATTTTTTAACTTAAAAATTTGAATTTGATTTTGGTGGGAACTGGGTAGAAATTACGAGAGTTTTTGAAAATTTAGGGTTATTTAAAATATAACCCTAATTGAGATTTAAAATTTAGTCAATTTTATTTAATTTTGACCAAATTTAAAATCAATTGACCGATTGCATTGCAATTATGGACAATTTGATTTCAATTATGGCCAAATATAATAGATTGGCTAAATGAAATTAAAAATTCAATACAAATTAATACTTCATTTAATCCTGAGCTTCTTGATTTGATAAAATCAAATAATTTTCTCCAAATAAATTAATTTTGAAAATAAATTTTATTTAAATCAAAACTTTCTCCGTTTAGATTAATTTTCAAGCTTAATCGGTAAAAGTTCAATTTTGATAAAAATATTCATTTAAGTAAAAAAACTTAGACAATTTCGCATATGTAAATACGAAAATGTATAATTGTTAATTAAATGATAAAATTAATCCAAATAAATATTTTAGAGCGTATTTATCCGGATGAAATAAATATTTCAATTTTATTAAAAATTAAAGAAACCCAGGATTAAATTTGGTTGTTGAGGACAAAAATTAGGTGTCAACAACTCCCCTCTCCCCCCCCCCCCAAGATGCAAGTAACCCTAGGCAAAAGGGAGTTTGATATTTCTAATTTTTGCCCGACCATAATTTCATTTCTGAAAGAAATTGGTTTTCGCACGAGTCACTTAGAGTAATGGCCGGACCTCGATGTCGGGATTCCTACATATCTCAGGTTATATGAGAATTCAGGCCACTCGTAGTTCATAAAGCTTAATTTTAAGCATTATTTTTAAAGAGTTCATTAGCTATTCCGATTTTAAATTTTAGTGAAATCAGAAAGCCGGAGAATAAAAGGATTGGAGAAGAGGCTGGAATGCAGTCGAGTTTCCAACAAAAAGCCCAACTTAAATATCCCTAAGACTCAGGAAATCAGACTCTTTGTAGTTCGACTCGATCAGTAGAAAAGATAGTCTTTTATTTTAGTCAATCTTTGGCTTGGAATGAGTGACAAGTCATTCGAGTTATGACAAGAGGCTTGTAACCTCTTAACCATAAATGTGGGATCCTTCACATCCACTGACAAGAATTTACCCAAAAATAATTTTCATAGCTCTAGGTGTCCTATCACTCGATTTAAATAAGAGAAGGTTACCCTTGGTATGAGTGTACAAATATCCCAAAGGTGAAGCTAAAACCAGAATATCCCAAGGTACCCACATGCCTTCTAACAGGGGTGTGGTTTGAGGGTGGTGAAAATCATTCTTTAGCTCGCGTCCAAAGAGTTTAACGTCCCTCTCTAGACTACATCTCATTTTGTTGCTAAGAAAAAGTTCCACATTGTGCTGCATCCTTTTTGGAGTTGTCCACACTTGTGTCTTTAATTTGAGAATTTCATCCTTTTGGATGCCCTCAACAACAACTTAAATAAACGATTAGCTGTAAATATAGCATTACATAAATGTAAATTAGTACAAACCTATTTGAACATTCTATGTTGAGATAGTTGATGAACCAAGTTAAATAACCTGTTCTAAAAATATTGTGCCACTTTGAAAAGAGGGTGGTCCAATGTATTTCATTGAAGGGCGGACGACCCAATTTAAATATAGAATTCCACATTGAATGGAGTAACGGTCCAATATGTCTAATTGAAGGGTGGACAACCCAATTTAAATGTAATATGACACTTTGAATGGAGTGACGGTCCAACGTGTCTCACTGAAGGGCGGACGACCCAATTTAAATGTAACATGCCGCTTTAAATGGGGTGACGTTCCAACGTATCTCATTGAAGGGAGGACGACCCTATTTAAATGGAACATGCCACTTTGAGCAGAGTGATGGTACAACGTGTCTCATTGAAGGGTGTACGACCCATTTTAAATGCAATATGCCACTTTGAATAGAGTGACGGTCCAACGTATCTCATTGAAGGGCGAACGACCCAATTTAAATACAACATGCCACTTTGAACGGAGTGACAGTCCAACGCGTCTCATTAAAGGGAATACTAATGTAACATGCCACTTTGATTGGAGTGATGGTCCAACCTATCTATTAATATCCTTTATTAAACTTATTAGTATCAAATGCAATATGAGGATAATCGTGCATACCTTGCTTTAGTCTGCCATACTGAAGGAGGTGAAAAATCATAATGTAGCATGATATTATGTTGAAAGAGATGCCAATCCATATAATAATGTGTCACTCTAAAGAAAGAGACAGTCTAATAACATAATAACATGTCACTCTGAAGGAGGTGACGATCCATAACATAATAATATGTCACTCTGAAGGAGGTGACAGTTCATAACATAATAATATGTCACTCTAAAGGAGGTGACGTTCTATAACATGATAATATGTCACGCTGAAGGAGGTGATAGTCTATATAATAACATGTCACTTTGAAGGAGGTGACGGACCATAATAATATGTCACTCTGAAGGAGGTGACGGACCATAATAATATGTCACTCTGAAGGAGGTGACGGTCCATAATAATATATCACTCTGAAGCAGGTGACACTCCATAACATAATATTATGTCACTTTGAAAAAGATGATGGTCCATAACATAGTAATATATTATGCTAAAGGAGGTGGAAATCCATATCATAATAATATGTCACGCTGAAGAGGTGACAATCCATAACTTAATAAGATGTCATGCTAAAAGAGGTAATGACCCATAACATAATGATATGTTATGCTGAAGGAGGTGACAATCCATAACATAATAACATGTCACTCTGAGGAAGGTAATAATTCAAACATAATAACAGGTCACACTGAAGGAGATGACAATCCATAACATAATAATATGTCACACTGAAGAGGTGGCGGCCCATAACTTAATAAGATGTCACACTAAAAGGGGTGACAACCCATAACATAATGATATGTCATTCTGAAGGAGGTAACAATCCATAACATAATAACTTGTCACTCTGAGGAAGGTGATGATCAATAACATAATTATATGTCACTCTAAGAAGGTGACGAACCATAACATAATAACAAGTCACACTGAAGAAGGCGACGATCCATAACATAATAACATGTCACTCTAAACGGGGTGACGATCCAAACATGATAATATGTCACGCTGAAGGAGGTGACTATCCATAACATAATAACATGTTATTCTAAAGAAGGTGACAATTCAAAATAATAACATGTCACACTGAAGGAGGCGACAATTCATAACATAATAATATGTTGTCTCAAATAAAAAGATGATCTGATGTACCCTCTTAAAGGGTATAAGATCCAAATATAATAAGATGTGTTTTCTCGAATAAAGTGATGATTGGGAATGTCTTCTTGAAATGGTGAATGACCCAAAATATGATAAGTTAGGGTGATAATCCATTACGTCCCCTTGAAAGGATGGATGACCTAAATATAATGAGATATATCACTTCGAATGGGGTGACAATCCAACGCGGTGTTGCATAACGTCACCTGCATAACTCAAACAACACTCATTAATAACACAACAATTTGTTGTAACTAAGTTAGGAGTGTAACAAAATATAGAGTTTATAGATAAAGTCGTTTGACTCATATGATTTGGAGATAGTGTTTAGAGTGATATCCCCATATCTTAATCGTTTTATTTGGTCATTTTCTTGCAAAATTAGAAAAAGTATTGGAGATCAAAACAAAGTAATAGAAACACAAATCAAGATGAAAAAAGAGAAGAAAAGTTGTCTATATTACTATGGCTAGGCGATAGTGGATCTAGTAATGCTCTTTATCAAGCTTAACATTGTCAACGTTGTGACTTCATTGTTCCTGCATCCAAAGAAAAAATCTTAGTTCTTAGAGGCTAACTATGTTGGTTTTTCCTTGATCTTCTGATGCTTCTTGTTGATCATCAATTTGCAGGGTTGAAATGTAGTCTTTGTGGAATTTTTGAGGATCTCCCTAAAAAATTCTGCCCTAGTTTAGAAACTCTCAAACTTCTTTGTAACTTATGACATCATTTAGTATGGAAATTTTGAGATCTTCTCAAAAATTCTGCCTCGGTCTAGAATGCAAAATAATTGAGTCCTTTCTAGTGAATCATAACTTGAAATCTTAGAACTTCCCAAAATTATGCACCGATTCAACTTCAGCAACGTCTGATGTTTAACTTTGTAGCAAATGTCAAGTTTTTGTGAAATTTTTGAGATCTTCTAAAAATTTTCTATCCAGTTATATGCTTTAATGTCATCTCCATGTAACTTGAAAAAAGATTCTCTTAAACAAAATCTTATGGAGAATATGATCGAGCTAGTGTGGTGCTCACATATTCCATTGAGGTAGGAACATGTTTCACCATAAGATGGAAAAATAAATTTTCTAACAGATTGATCGAAGACAACATAGGCCGCCTACGTATTCCATTCTTGAAAATTTAGGTTAGACGTAGTTCATACATAAAGAAAAAGGGTAAATTCTCCTAAGGGGTTGACTGAAGCCGATATATACCACCTACATATCCCTTTCTTGGGAATTCAGGTCAAACGTAGTTCATAGAACTAAAAGGAATATTTAATATTTTTGATAATGTGACTGAAGCCAGTACAAGCCGCCTACGTATTCCACTAGGGAAATCAGTCTGAACGTAGTTCATTACAAATAAAAAGTACGATTGCAAGGAAATCACAACGTGAAATTACAAGAAAATCAAACCATAAAGTACGATTATAAGGAAATCAAAACGATAAAGTACGATAACTAAAATAAGACAATAACTTATGATAGAAGAACACCAAAAGTGCTCCTTGGAGGGAACTTCATTCTTCTTCATGACTGATGACATCAATGATTATTTTGCTTTTAATCTTTGAGAAGCAAGCAAGTTTGATTACCAACACAAATCAGCCTCTCTCTAAAAGAAAAGAAAAAATACTCAGAAAATAAAATGCTTGTTCATAAATTATAATAATTGACCAAAGTATTAAGACAAATCAAACAAACACAGTCAAAGCAAAATAATGAAGCACTTTAGCACATAAATAATTTTTAACGCGTCCTAACATACTTGAGACTTTTAAGCCAAAGGTATGCCTAACGAATGAAGGATATATATGCCATTTGTAAGACATTCCATTGCCCCCAAAATATTATACAAACTTCATTAATAAATTAAATGTGGATACAAAATGAGGGAAAAGGGAAATACATGATATCAATCTCGCGCAGGGGAGAAAATCTAAACTAAGCCTCTTTGAAAGCCCTTCGATCTTTGAACTTCTTGAAACATCTGCATATCCTTCCTATGAAGACCTTCTTTTGATTAAAAAAAACTATCTAAATAAAATCCTCAAACCCAGGGGACAATGGTCCTTACAATCTAACATTATATCTTTCAATTTAACATATAAAAAATGATCGTTTGTTATAACTTGTGATTTAATCAATGTAAGACAGGTTTTCTAATAGGCCCAATACCTCCTTAAGTACTTCATCATCCTAGGCTCATGCCTAAATAAGGTTTTGGTTTAGCTCTATCCTGGGTGTCTAAAGTAGTTTTAGACACAGGTTCCCAAGTGGACAACTTAGATTTGGAAATACGAACAACCTCCGACCGCCTAACGTGCCGGTAAACTATCGCATTCCCAACACTTGATTTGAAGTTGATCAATAGGGACCAGGACATTCACGAAACCCCAAAAGAGTTTAATCATCATCATGCGAGATTATGTCATGAAATGCAATAGTTAAATTTCACAAAATTTAAGCATATAAACACATAAACAGTTTAATAATTAGACAAAGAAGTTAATTCAAATATTTAGTTAAAACCTAGTTAAAGTTCTCCAGTGGAGTCGCTATTTTTGTTTTGCCCCTTTTTCTATTCGAATGGTTGGAAAACATTTGGTTTCAACTTTTTAAACTATTTCAAAACTTTAAAGAAAATTTTGAAATAATTTAAGAAATTATAGAGTCACCACTTGATTTTTGAGAAAATATCAAGAAAAACTAAAAAAATTACTTCAAAGATTCAAAACAGAAAAAAATCATTTAAGTTTAAAAATTTTGAGTAAGTGGTTCCTATTAATACTCTTGGAATGTTGTCAAGGCACCAAGAGTATCCATTAACTTGTGGTTATCCGGACTATTTGAAAATAACTTTTTTGACTAACTTTATAAAGGAAAATTGGCTTATGAAAAGAAAGTGATTAAGAAACAAATTGTCTTCAAGATTTGTACAAAACAAATTTAATGAATTAGCAAGGATTTCTAACAAAGTCTAAGAAAACTAAGAACAATTAGCATATAAAGGGAAAAGAGGGAGACTAAATGACTTAAGTCATTAGGCCCAAATCCATAAATCTTGTCCTAAGCTAATTTGGGTTTTTGATCCATCTTCATTTGTCCTAATATAAACCTTGGGCTTTTGGCCCATAACCTGTCCTAAGCTAGTTTTCGGACCTTTGGGGCCAAAAATCCGCTTTACCTTATTAAATTATAACTTTGGCTTCGAGGCCTAAATGAATGAATAAATAAATGACTAAATGAATAAATAAAAATAAGACAATAATAAAAATCGAGACTTTTAAAGTCTCTTAGTAACCTCATCAATAGGTTTTCACCCATTTTTCTTCTTCTTTCATCTTTTTGCACCCGCACGCCTTATAATCGACTTTGGTTTTAAAACTTTGGAAGTGACTCGGAGAGATGGGCCTCATTGGCCCATTAAGAAATACAAGAGGAAAGGAGTCCATTTGGACTCTAAAACAGATTCATGCAAAGGAAAAGATAAAAGAAAAAAGAATTAATATGTGTTCAAAAATTATACACTTAATAGATAAATGATGAGATGAAAAAAATAGCATTCTCAAGCACAAAGAAATAGTAAGTTATGATATCAAAGCAAGCCAAATTATCCAACTAAAATAAAATTAACCCATCTCCTAAATAATCTTACAAAAAATTGAATCTAGTATAATATAATTAACGAGCCTTTGAAAAGAAGACATGAATCCACAAGCATAGTTGCTTAAAATTTGGACAAATAGATTAACACATATTTGATCCAAATACGATGATATGATAAAGTCTAAGACATGTTTTCATTAACCAAAGAAAAGGAGAATGCTCAAGAGATGAGGAAATCTTTCATAGCACCTCAAATATGAAATACAAGACATACTAATGCAACAAAACTCTTTTAATATAAAGTGGATCAATCAAGATAACTATAATTTAGAAGAAAGAAAAATCACTATAGCATGTGAATAACAATGGAAAGTCTAAACGAATAAAACCACATTAAGAAGTAAACCAATAAGTGAAGTGAAGCTAATAGCATATATTAAGAATATTTCAGAAATGATATTAGAATACAATATAGGAGAAATAGTAAAAGATTAATTCTAAAAAAAAAGTATCCAATTATGTCAACTCCTATTTTAGTTCTACACCATTTCAACAAAACTTATAACCCTAACAACTTTTTAATCTAAACATGAGAAAATCAAAGACAATTCTGACTACGAAAATAAGTAATTCACTACTTCAAATTGAGAAATAATTTCACAAACCATTAACAATAGTAACCATTCCTTTTTGAAATAAGGGAAATAACTTTACATAGTAAAAGAAAACATATCCACCAATAACGAATTTAAACAAAGCAAAGATCCAAACTTTACCCTTAATAATTAAAGAATAAAGTCAAAAAAATACGTTCAACTATTGCTAGCTCATTTTTTATACCGTGAATATGAAAATAGTCATAATTTCAATACCATAATTTCCTATGGCCTTCAAGGCTGTCTACAACAAATAATTCCAACAAATAAAATTACAGCTACGAACTACAAAGAAGAAAAAGATGAACAACAAAACGATAATAAAACTAAAAAAGGGAAAAGGTGTGTTTACCTTTTTGGGGGCAATAAGACGGAACTACAAGCTTTATTCGGAGTCTTGATCACCATCGAAAAGAGTTCAACTCGAGAACTTTGATTAGCCCACGAATTTCACGAAAAAGAAATTTTTTTACTAAAATAAAAAAAACTCTTCTTTGCTCAAAGCTTTTTTTTTCAATCTTGAGACTCTTTTGACTTTGAGACTTACTTTCTACCGAAATAATGGTAGTATTTATAGAAAGGATGGGGATCCAATTTTATTAATCCACCAATGTGGGAGAAAGAATTTAGGGGTGTTTTTGAAATTTTTAAAATTAAAGATAAAGTGAGGTAAAGATAAGGTGGGGGGAAATTGTATAATGTAGTAGAATTGACAAGGTTTAGGGGGAATTATACGATGTTGTACTATTTTTGAATTTTAAAATTAAAAAAGGGACAAAGTTGAGGAGGAATTGTACAATGTAGTACTAATTTTGAATTTCAAAATTGAAAAAAAGAAAAGGTTGAGGGAGAATTGTACAATGTAGTACAATTTTTGAATTTCAAAATTTGAATTTGATTTTTGCGGGAATTAGGTAGAAATTATGAGAGTTTTTGGAAATTTAGGGTTATTTAAAATATAACCTATATTGAGATTTAAAATATAGCCAAATTTATTTAATTTTGACCAAATTAAAAATCAATTGGTCGATTGAATTGCAATTATGGTCAATTTGATTTCAATTATGGCCAAATATAATAGATTGGTTAAATTAAATTAAAAATTCAATATGAATTAATACTTCTTTTAATCTCGAGCTTCTTGATTTAATAAAATCAAATAAATATTTCTCCAAATAAATTAATTTTGAGAATAAATTTTATTTAAATCAATACTTTATCCGTTTAGATTAATTTTCAAGCTTAATCAGTAAAAGACCGATTTTGATAAAAATATTTATTTAAGTAAAAAAAATTTTACAATTTCGCATAAGTATATACGAAAACGTATAATTGTCAATTAAATGATAAAATTAATCCAAATAAATATTTTAGAGCGCATTTATCTGGATGAAATAAATATTTTAATTTTATTAAAAATTGAAGAAACCCAGAGTTAAATTTAATCGTGAAAGGCAAAAATTAGGTGTCAACATGGGCAGTAAAGGCTGAAATTGGACTTCTCACACAACTCAAGTCACGACTCGTGGCCAAACCTTACAAGTCGTGACCTAAGTCGTTAGGACTGCTTTCAGGCAACTTTAGGGTGGTTTCTAAGGGATTTTTTTTGTCTTGTGCCACTCTTTTAACCCCAAAACTATGTCATTTCACCCTCTAAAACAACAGTTATCAAGTGCATATATTACCCTAACCTATCATAACTTAGAAATCATTCATCAAAGAGTAAAAAGAGGCGATTCCTTTCTCCCCAAAGCCACCTAGGGTTCTTCAAGTTTAAGTTCAATCCCAAGAAATTTATCCTAGGCTTCTACATCCAGGTATGTGAGTATTCAATGAGGATCTCCTTTCATCGTCATTCTCAAATTATAATTTTTATTCATGAATTTTATAATTTCCATAATCTAGAGTTTTACCCAATTGTTACTCTAAACTTAAATTCAATCCCCCATGGTATGATTCTCAAATTCAAGCATGTTTTAATGATTATTCATGGTTTCTTAGACCCATATCATATCATTCACACTATTCTCAAATTCAAGCATGTTTTACATGATATTGCTAAGATTTCAAGCATATGATTAAGATATTTGAGTTTTTCCCAATTTCTTCAGTTTATTTTGTAATTAAACCATGAATACATGCTTTACCATAAGAATAACATCTTCCTAGGTTCAAAATCATGAATTTCCAAATTATGTTCACTTGTTGAATTTTTTGGCTTTATTCATGAAATTCATTTTTTATGGTCAGTTTTCAATATCATCATATTCAGTTGCATTAGTCATAGCTTGATACAAGTAAAATTGCCTCTGGACCTTTGAATGAGATACGTATGATGCTCGAGATGCTTGATGACTCCTTAGTTCTTTTAAAAGATGCCACATGGAGGAATATTACCATTAAGGAGGGTCAAAGGATTTTGGCAAGGTTGAAGGAGCGCAAAACGGGGCTTGAAAGCCCCTTGGAAAGGTCATGCGCCCAAGGCACTTTGGATTCGCTTTTGATCCACTCTAGCATTTCAAGAGCGGGTCAATACAGCCCCTAGTGGGTCTTTTCTTATATTTGGGTCACTTTTGGGCCCCAATTATGTAATATATAGCCAAACTATAAATGCTTGGTAGCTAGGCTTATTTTCTTATTTTTTGAATGATATTTTACATGATGTATTCATGAGACTCCATGGGAGTGTTTGATTGCTTGGAAAAGCATGTGTTGAACTTTGCTTAGAAACGATAGTTGTAAAGCGGATCTAATCCCTGATATGGTCACCATAAGAGTTAGGTGCCTATTGATAGTTATTAAGGGAGGTTTTAGGATTTGATACATCCTTCGATTGCCCTCTCGATATCAATTTCGTGTCAATAATTCTATCCTCATTTTCCTATCTATCTATCTTTACTTTCCACATATTTGATTCAACTATTTGTGGTTCGATTCGTATTATTTGGTATCAGAGCCAAGCGTAGGATCGTTTCCACGATTCTAGTCTTGGGTTTGTTATCTTGAAAATCAATAAAAAAAAGTGTTAAAAATAAAAAAATCCCAAAAAAGTCACTATTCATGTTTTGTTCTTAGGTCAAATTTTGAGTTTTTGATTTTGTGTTTCTATTGTGTTTTTAGTGTTAGATTTTTGTTCTCTAATGCTATACGATTCTATAAATCAAATTTGAGCCAAATCGGAGCTTATTTGAGTGTTCTATCCTTTTTAGAAGCTTGTGTTGAAGAAGTTTGATGTGAATTGAAAATCTGGAATTTTTTATTGTAAATTTGAGCAAAATTATTCTTGGAATGTGTTTATAAGGTTGAAAATAGCCTTGGTTCAAAATTTCATCGCATTCCGATCAACGGTTTAAGAGATAGAGATTTTTGAAGTCTTGGTGTTCTTGAGTGTTCTTGAGGAAGATTCAAATCTTCAACTTGAATTCTTATCAAAAGGTGGTGTTTGATTCAAAAAGAGGGAATAAAAGTGGTGAAAGGGTGTTTGTACAAAGGCATCTAAGAATATCCTAAGGATATTTCACAAGAAAGTACAAAGGGGGACCATTGGAAGGGCAATTTTGGCTAAACCAAAGGGAGGGGCGGGCCACTTGCTCCCCATCTGTGCCCAAGCTGTGCCAGCAGGTCAGCAACACCTTAAAATATTAAGGAAAGCCTTTCCTACGTCAAAGGTGTTCTGCACCTGCGCCCCACATGCTGCAGCAGGTCACAACACAACCCTCAACGCATATCACCCTCTATTGAACGCAAGGCAGCCACAAACACACCCCAAATGCATTTCAACACTTCTCTAACATCAATTCAAGTTCTAAAACACATCTCAACACTTCTAATTACTCCATTGCTCAAGGTTTGATTCCTAAGTTTCATATTTTTGATTCCTAAACTCTTCTTTTGATTCTTAAACTACTTATCAACTAGTAATTTATATACTAAGTTGATTGATTAGTTCTTGAGTCCTATTTCTTTCATCGTCCAATTTCCTTCAAGATTTTATCTTTTTCAAATCTTTGTGATTTCTTGATTGAAGTCCTTAAGTATTTTTATTTCTTTGAGTCGTTCAAACAAGAATCCACTCCGACTGCAAAGTAGAGAATGACACCTTATTTTCCACTGGAATATAAGCAACTTTCAACATTTGCCGCTCCAATTGTGAGTATCACAAAGGTGAGATTATTACGAGTATTGGTGAGGTGCTTTACTACTAATCTTATTTGTTAATTTTTGTAGGTACAAGGTGATATAAGGGGAACATGTCTTCGATAGACTCGAATAATTGTGACTACGACACAGAAGACTATGATTGTGGTGAAGAGTGTTATGGATATGAAGAAGATGGGGATTATGGGGGCTATGAATATAGACATAATCAAATGTGTGGAAGCGGGAACCAAGATATGAATGGAGGGTATATTAGGAGTCACTGTCTTCATAGTCTATCTATATTCAAAGGAGAACGGGATCCCGAAGTTTGCCTTGATTGGGAATGGCAATGCAAAAGAATCTTCGAGGATTATGCTATGAGTGAAGACGAACAAGCTACATATTCCCTTAAGTACATTCAAGTTTCGACCTTAGCATGGTGTAAACTTGCAAGGACTCCTACCTAAACTTAGGGTTCCTTGAAAGAGTTTTTGAGACCAATCTATGTGCCGAAGGGTTATACGAAGCTTTACAATAGTGATCCAAGAAGACAACCATGTTCAAGATGGGTGGAGATTTTTAGAGTTTCGAGATGTGTTCTTATTATTGATGATTGGTATCATGCAAACTATATAACTCCTCTTTTGGTTGATTATCTAGGGATACCTCAAGTGTCCAAGCATTTCCCATACTTCTGGATAGGCTATAGAGTCTCCAAGAGCGTGAAGGTTTCCTTTACCCGAGATGGGTACTATGAGGAGGTGTGGTGTGACATAATCCCCTTGGAACATGGACACTTATGTTTGGGTGCCGATTGATTTACGCAACATAAGATTCTAAATATGCAAAACTGGCCTCAAATTGTATTAGACCAATAAGAACACCATCTCTTTCCACCTACCCTTCCTAAATCGAAAGGAAATATGGTCACTTACTCCAAGCCAAAAGAAATTAAGAGACAAAAGATTGAGAAGATTAAGGGAGTGCAAGGTGGTAACCTAAGAGAGGAAAAATGAGAGGTTGTGAGGAGTGAAATATGTGTGTATGGAGAGGGGGGGTTTCCCCCAATCAGAGCTAACATTGTTTGTCCTTCTTTTGTTAAGGACATACGTGTAGGTACTAACATGGCAAGCGGAAGAGAACAAGTACTAAAGAGAAGATTCCCTTTGAAAACTTGACGACAAAAATCTTAACTGAATCCAAAGCTTGTGGAGGACCTTCACACCAAGGTAAAGAAGAATGTGCTTAAGAACTTCAAGGTAAAATAGTTAACTCTTACACTCTTATGTATGAAAATAATGATTGTGTGGCTAGTAGCCCATTGAGTATGATATGTAGCTTACCTGCATGTAAGTTAATGACTCTTTACCTCTTGATGATCAGTGATGTACATATTATGAGTGTGGATACACTAGTTGATCCTACTGATGATCGAATTGACTCTTCTTATAAGACTAATTTTTGTCCATCTAGTGTTGAATCCATTGTGTTGGATGATAGTACATCATCTTGTGGATATTTTGTTGACCAGCTTATGTGAGAAACTAGTATATCACTTGAGGATAGGTGTAATGTGATTAGATAACATCAAGTGAGTGATGAAATTGAGAATGTTAGTCAAGAAAATAAGATTGACCCTTTGATCTTGTCTTTTAGTGAAGATCCTAATGATTGCTTCGCTCATAGGGATGATCATGTGCTTGAAATATTTTTGACACTTGATAATGGCCTTTTAGAGAATACACTTGGATATTCTACATCCTCTCCATGGATAGATCCTTCTCTATTTAAGAATAATATCTTGTTTAAAAATGATGAGCTCACTCCAAGTGAATCACCTAGTGGTGTGGATAGCATTGTTGATATAGCTCATCTTGAGGGCTATATTCCATATGACAACCCACTATGGTGTGACAACCTTCCTCCTAAAGATGGAAATCTTTTCTTGGAAGATGAGAGTACTCTTAAGGAAAAAGAATATGAAGTTTTGGAGAGGAATAATCAATTGGGTGATGATAACTTTAATTTGATTAAATCTTTAAGAAACCCAATAAGTGATTGTTCCTTAGAAAATGATTGTGGATGTGATCCTTTATATGACATCCCACCCTTGTTTGATATTTATAAGGATGAATCGCTTACTTCTTGTGAAGATTTAAGCAATTATTCCTTTTATGTGGGCAGTGGTATGTGTCTACTATAGGATTCCTCCATTTAAAAAGAAAGTATTGATTGTTTGGAAATTTCTTCCTCTTCCTGCATGGGGGCACCTTAGTTGAAGTTGACTTGAGTGATACCTTTCTCTACTCTCTCTTTTCTTTTAATGATGTTTACTCTAATGAGGAGAGTATATCTTTTAGTTTGGGTGAAGCTAGTGGGGAAAAAAGTGTTTTCTAGACCGATATCTATGGCCACTCTTTTCATTTGACTTGCTGCCAAATTTAGATATGGTGACTATGGCACACCCAACTTATTGCTTGGTCCACATGACAAGCAAAGTTTGAATGAAGGTGTTGGTATCCTTCCCTATGATGGAAAGTCTTTCTTGGTGATTCACAATCCACTTGAGGGACTAATATTGTGTAAGGGAAAGAACTCCAACCAAGATGGTTTTTAAAGAAAGGGAGTAGTGAAAAGCTCCAAGAGAGTTCACCATTAAGTGTTTCCATTCTTGACCAAGGTTTCACTACTTGTAGGTCAAGAAGAGAGTCTTATCTTAAAACTACTTTGGATGAACTCCATTTATGTGATACCCATCTTCAATACTTGAGTGTAATTGATGACCTCCTTCTCCAAGGTGGTATCATTCTTAAGAACCTGAGGGCAATTGTATCATTATCTCTTTTGGGTGTTTTTTGTAAACTTGCATTCTTGATTGACACACTTGTGCAAATTATGTGAATTCCACCTTGTGGATACCAAGTTTATTATTTGTTTATTGAAGAGCCCATGGATGCTAAGGACTTCTTATCACCTTCATAGGGTTGGACAATTTGAAGTATCTTGTAGGACTCTTGGGAGCATGCTTACCTTTGTTAATAGAGATAAATAAATTATTAAGGGCATGACCCCAATAATGAATTTCTTTTCTTTAAGAAGTTGTTTGAAAGGAAAGAGTCATATGTGCTTAAATGCTTTGATTCCATCCTTGTATGCATTATGTGCTATGTCTTTTGAGCTAAATGGTCTTCTTATAGATAATAGCACCTTGGATGATGCTTTTACAACTGATTCCTTCCAATACTACCTATTTTCTTATGATGATATCCATTCTATTCTTAGATTTGTTTTATGTAGAGGTAGGAAACTTATTGGTTGGTCCACTTGTTTGAATGACAATTCTATATGGGTCTTGTGGACTTTAAAACCAATTAAGGCACCACTCTTGATATGGTCTCTTAAAGAGGTAAAGAAACAATTGTGTCTTATAGCTCCTAAGGTGAAGGTAGTTTTGGCCTTTGAACTAATTGATGCCATTATGACCTTTGAGATTTCCTTATCTCTTGATGAAACCCATAGCTAACCCATTTGTGCATTCTTTGATAAGTTTCTAATGTTCAAAATAATGGATCCTTGGTTATATCTTAAATGTGTGCAGCCTTGGTATGATAATATGATTATTTGTGCTAACCCTAACCCTTATGTCATGAGGATATTTTATTTGTTTGTCCTTCCTTTGGTTCACAAGGTTTGGATTCAAGGTCGAATTCTTTTCAAGAAGAGGGGGATGGTATAAGTCAAATTGCCTTCGGACCTTTGAATGAGATACGTATGATGCTTCAGGTGCTTGATGACTCCCTAGTTCTTTTAAAAGATTCCACATGGAGGAAGATTACCATTAACGAGGATCAAAGGACTTTGGCAAGGTCGAAGGAGTGTAAAACGGGGCTCAAAAGTCCCTTGGAAGGGTCATGTGCCCAAGGTGCTATGGATCCACTTTTGATCCGCTCTACCATTTCAAGAGTGAGTCAATACAGCCCCTAGTGGGTCTTTTCTTACATTTGGGTCACTTTTGGGTCCTAATTATGTAATATGTATCCAAACTATAAATGCTTGGTGGCTACGCTTATTTTCTTAGTTTCTGGATGATATTTTTACGTGATGTATTTATGAGATTCCATGGGAGTGTTTGAGTGCTTGGAAAAGCATGTGTTGAACTTTGCTTAGAAATGATGGTTGTAAGGCGGATCTAATCCCCTTTGTGGTCACCGTAAGAGTTAGGTGCCTATTGATAGTCATTAAGGGCGGTTTTAGTATTTGATACATCCTTCGATTGCCCTTTTGGAATCAATTTCGTGTCTATCTTTCTATCGTCATTTTCCTATCTATCTATCTTTACTTTCTGCATCTTTGATTTGAGTCCTCGTGGGTTGATTCGTATCAGAGCTGGTAGGGTATGAACAGCTGATACCTAGAAATTCATACATACATCAGTTTACAGACTTTTGACTACTTCGAATTATACATGCACTATTAATTTCAGAAATACCATGACTTGAGCATACCGGTTATCAATGCATGTACCAGTTTATGCTTTTGTGTCATTCAGTTGGGAGTAATACTTAGCACTGAGTGAATGCATGGATGGAAGCTCCCCCATCAGTTAGGCATGAGTCGTTAATAGTAGTACCTAAGTTCCAGAACTATGTTGTCACCATAGGTTATAAGGGGTCCCCTGTCAGTAGAGGCATGACACCCTAGTCCTTTAGGACATCAGATTAGTGGATCCATGCCAGCTAGTGTTGGTACCCTTGGTAAGATACTAGCACTCTTCCAATTGAGGTTACGGGTTGGACCCCAATTTTACTCAGATTAGGGTATGTCGGATGTAGTTAGCTCCCACAGTTTCCAATTCAGTAATTTAATTATGATCAATTCAGGTTTGTCTGACCAAGTGTTCAGCATATCAGTTATTCAGCTGTTCAGTTTATTTCAGTACATGTGAATACTTGGTCTTGCATTTGATTTTCATGTTCAACTTATGTTTCAGTTCAGATATGCATGACCTTATATTCCGTTGCTCAGTTATTCAGTTTTATACAACATAAGTTTATACTTGGTCATTGCATCAGTTCACGTCCCAATTTCAGACCCAATATTAATACATGACCATCAATATAGTTTTACAATATATTCAACTTTAACTTAGATTTAATATAGTTTCATGTTTCTACATCTTTCAATTTACAGAAATGTTTTAGATCAAAATTTAGAAATTTCATTACGCCTTACAGTTTTTATGTACAAACATGTTTTAAATGCATATTTCAGCAAATGGATTATGTCCTTAGTTTTAAAGCATGTTTTAAGTATTTTCATGATTCGTGCATATCTCACATACTCAGTACATTTCAAAGTACTGACCACATATATGTGTCTATGGATATATTATTTCATAATGTAGGTACCAAATGTAGCCCACACAACAGGGTCAAACAGTTTGTAGCTTCCAACCAGCAGGTGATAAGTTCTCATATTTAGATGACTCAAGTCAGTTGTAGTTCTAGTATTGTATTTTCTTATTCATATGTACTGATTTGGAAAGGTTGGGGTCATGTCCCGACTACCTATAGTCAGTATAGTAGAGGCTTTATAGATAGCCAGTCAAATTTATTATATGTAATTCAAGTTCCTGCTTTAAGTTTATCGTGTTGTAAACTTTTATAGTATCTTATTTATTCAGATTATCTTATGATTGCGCTTTCGTTCAGTCAGTTTAGCTTTTATATATATATTTTAAATCAGTTTCTCAAGCATCATGCCAATACATGGCTTAGCTTGGGATCACTTGTGGTTCTAAGCACTGTGCTATGACTAGGGGGTAGTCTCGGGTTGTAACAGTCACCTGATAAATGAAACTTGAAATACCCAGGAAAGGATGTGTGTCTCCGAGGGTTAAATGGAAGGACTTAACTAGAAAATGCACCTTTTAGGAGAGAATATTAAATTTAGGAAATATGTCACCTAACAAATGAAATTTGAATTACCCAGACAAGAAAGTGAGTCTGCTAGGGGCTAAATGGAATGACTCAAATAGATAATGTGTCTTCTAGGACCAAACATTCAAGTTAGGAAGTGTGCCACCTCACAAATGAAATTTAAAATACTTACACAAGGAAGTGCATCTCCTGGGGTTAAATGAAATGACTCGACTTGAAAGTGTGTCTTCTAGAGGCAAATGTTTAAGTTAGGAAGTGTATCACCTAACAAATGGAACTTGAAATACGCAGACAAGGAAATGCGTCTCCTAGGGGATAAATGGAATGACTCGACTAAAAGTGTAGCTTCTAGGAGAAAAGGGTCAAGTTAGGAAGTGTGTGACCTAACAAACAAAACTTGAAATACTCAGACAAGGAAGTGCATCTCCTAGGGGTTAAATGGAAGGACTCGACTAGAAAATACAACTTTTAGGAGTAAAGGTTAAAGTTAGGAAGTGTGTCACCTAAGAATCAAAATTTAAAATATCTAGAAAAGGAAGTGTATCTCCTAGGGGTATAGGAAGATGAGTTTTAACTGTGATTGTGATTACAAAAACCGTGTACCCATACCACCTTTTGCATTTGCAGAAGTGAAAAATGGCACTTTTTGATATTTAGGCCTTGAAGCCCTAGATTTTAAGATAATATGTAAACCTGTTTCATACACAACACTTGTGAGTTTAAAAATATAGTAATTGATTTGTGGCTTGAGCTTTTGAGGCAATCACTCTTGCATTTGTCACATTGAACTTGCTTAAAATTGTTGACATATATCACTGACTTGTTGTACTATTAACACAAACTCAAGCTATTAAGAATGACTCTTATGTAAACACTTATAACTCTGTCTCACGGTGTCTCCATACTAAACTCTCTTGAAACTTTGTATTATCATGAGCTCATAACATGTTAGTTGGTGAAAATTCTTCGAATACTTTGGTTCATTTTGGATCATGTTGTCTTTATGTGTTGGCTTTCTATCTTGCTTCGCGCAATTAAAAAATTTAGTAGCAAGTTTTGGAATTCTTTCTCACTTTCTTTGATATGGACTTGACTCAAAGTCACTATAATGATGATAATGACTTTCACTTTGATAACAGACATAAGAAAACACAATATATAAATCTAAAAAAGGAAATAAAAGATAATGAGTGCCTCTTTAAAACAAAAGAAAAAAACTTATCTGAGTGGGACAGCCGGTTCCAATGATTATGACATGTATTTTGGATTGAACAACCCGATCTTTCTATCCCAATTATTCATCAGTTCTTTCCAACTCGTGGAACTTGAGACTGGTTTTATTTTTCTAAGCCCATTGCACTTATAGACCTCATTTGGCTAGTGACGCCCTAAAAGTTTTTCGCCAAGAGCCTCTCTCTTTTTTATTTTTCTCAACTCATAATCACTTTGTGGTGCTTATGAGCATTTTCACCAATATTACTCTATCACTATTATTTCTGTCGCCTCACAATCGTCATACGGTGCCCGTGAAGATTTTCACCAATAAGACTCTTATTTTTATTTCTCTCAGCTCACTATTGTCTTACGATGCCCATGAGGGTTTTCACCAACAAGACTCACTCATTTTTATTTCTCTCAATTTACCATCAATGATGAAGAAAAGTAGTGCCAAAAATACAACATCATATATCCATCGCATGTTTAGCCTTCAAATTCTTAAAGATTGATCTGAAAGTCTTTCTTTGGTTGTACGTGGTTATTGAATATGTGAGAAGAAAAGTATGGCATGAGGCTCAAACAATACTTGAAATGAGGTGAGACTTACAGCTTTTGAAATTGACTCAAACAATGAGAATTAACTCTTGCCACATTTTTTTCTAATTGGGTAATTTTTAATTGTTTATTGGTTGGATCAAACCTAGAGTAGGGCTACCTACGTATCTTGCTGTAGCAAGAATTTGGTCAAACATAGTCCAGACAACTTGTTCATTTGCTTGATTTTGATTTCTTTTCTTCTTTTTCCTCTTTGGGACTCTTCTGATTCTATTTTCTTGACACTCTTTTTCCCCTTTTTTCTTTTTTCTTTTAAACTTTTTCTGACTCTATTCTTTTTCTCGACACTTTCTCTTTCTTTTTTTGAAATTTTGCTGACTATATCTTGATTCCAAAAGAAAGGTATGAAATAAAATAGAATTAAAGCTCAAACATGATAGACAAAGGATAACACAATGTTGGATAGCAAAATGAAATGCCTTTGCCACATCAATTCTTAAAAATACAAGTACATAATATATAATATAAAAGTGGACGATGAAGAACACTTATACAATTTTTTCCACAACACTAACTTTAACTGAGCATGTGTGTCACTTCTTCTTTAGTACTAATCAAACCTCTAACTCCATATTTTGTACATGCCGTACATCGGATGACTCATATTTTAGCGTAATAAATTTTCTTTTGATTCTCTTGATATAGAAGATCACTCATCCACCCTTTGATCTAATTCAAAATGAATGAGATGTAAATTTTAATTGATGATCAGGTTATTCTTGTGATTCTCAAGGTGACTACCTTAATTGTTTCAAATAAGACCTCAACTTGGTCACCAAATATCTCAACACTCCATCTATTTCCTCAGATGATCTTCTAACTTTGACATTCTAATTCAATATTTTCATGATTAAACTAAATTTTTAAGATCTGCTGCAAATTCCATAAGCATGTCATATCACTAGAACCAACATAAACTGAATAGTGTAAAAAAGACAAACAAACAACATAAAATAAAAGGCAAAAAAGGACACTACATTTTGTTGAAAGAAAATATAAAAGGGTTTAAACATAAACGACAAGGGAAAAAACAAGATAGATCCTGAACTACAACCCTGCAATAATTTGGATAACAGAAAGAAAAACAAAATAAATTACCAACAATCCTTTCTTGTAAGGAGGGGAGTGACTTCCCAATTACTGAGCTTGAAATCTCAGCCACTGGTTTGCACATCATTATAACTAGAACTTTCACCACTATCAATGTCCTACACAATAATTGATTTATCTTAAATCATACTTTCTGCTCCCTCCATTTCAAAAAGAATGACCTACTTTCCTTTTTAGTCCATTTAAAAAAGAATGCCCCCTTTCCCTTTTTGGCAATACTTTAATTTTAACTTTCCACATGGCATGTTTAGGACCACAAGATTAAAGGGCATTTTGGTAAATTTGAAACAACTGTAATTTAAGGCCACAACATTCAAAAGTCTTCTTTATTTTCTTAAACTCTGTGTCAAGTCAAAGTAGATCATTCTATTTAAAATGGAGGGAGTATTTCTCTTTTCAAAGCACGATAATATTCAATACTATGACCCTAACATCAAAATAATATGTACATCATAAATCAGGATCAAAATTTCTTAAATGTGGGTTAGGAGTTCATGCCCCCACTATCTCAATTTCTGGAATAAATTGGTATATGATTTCCAATCGGTCTGAAACTATCTCTCGAATTCTGCCACTTTTCAGAGATTTGCTTGGATTAAAAATCAAATTTAGTGGACTTTGGTATGTTTGTGGAGTTGGAGAATGATTCTGAGGAGCTAGTACACGTCATTGTGGGTAAAAAGAGGGTTGAACATATGGATGTGCGTTATATACTGGATATGGAGGTGGAAAAATGGAGTATAATGGGCTTTGGGGAGGATAGTAATATTTGGAATGATTATATGGATCTTGAACATAAACTTGGGCTTGATACTAAGGGTAGTGATGAGGTGGTCTTGTTGGATGTGCATGTTGTCCAGCTATACATCTTCCTTATTCTTCTTCCCTCCAAAATTTCCTGAACTATTTTGAACTGCTTGAGTAGTTGCTTTCAATATTGCAAAACTCACAATACGACCGGTTTTAATTCCATCTTCTATCATCTTCCCTATTTTGAGGACCTCAATAAATGGCTTGTTTAATACAAGTAACAAGTGTTGAAAATATGTTTTATCCTGTGCTTTAATGAACACCTCTACTATCTTTCTTTCTTTCATTGGTGGTTTCACCCTAGTAGCTTGTTCACACCATCTAATAACATATTTTCTAAAACTTTTGACACTCTTCTTTGTCATGTTGGTCAAGTACTTTTCATCGGAAACTAATCAATATTGTATTGAAATTATTGCATAAATTCATTAGTCATATCATCCCAACTGTTCCACTTAACAATGTCTTGATCAACAAACCATTCAGAAGCTAACCCTGGTAGACTTTCCCTAAAATAATCCATAAATAATTTTTCTTTTCCTTCGGCTCCCTTCAATCAATTGCAATAACGTCTCAAATATGCTATGGGATCATCGTGTCCATCATACTTCTCAAACTTTGGCATCTTAAAGCCAAGGGAAAGGTTAACACTTAAAAACATGCATAAGTTTTTATATGAAACACTTTTGTAACCCCCAAGTCCTTGCAAGTTTTTTATAGCTAGTTCCAAACTTTTCACCTTCCTGGTCACTTCTTCTTGTTCTTCTGTCATAACAAGCTTCTTAGCATTAAGAAGAAATTCAGGCGATTGAGTGTAGCCATAAGGATTAGTCAACTAAAATATGGTTTCAAGAGCATAATGTTGACCACCAGAAATATTCAATATAGGATCACTCGCAAAGTGGGAAAGTATAACCGTTGGAAGAGTATCAAAAGTAGGAGTTTTAGGTACGAGTGGCACTACAAAAGTATGATCAATAGGTGAAGTCGAGTATGTGGTATTTTTGTATTGAGAAGTTAGAAAATGAATATTGGAAGTGTTGGAATAGTATTGTCCCATAGTAAACCCTGGTGCATATTGTGGCGCATCAACAGAATTGGGAAATTGTGCGTGTGATACTAGATGTAAGGTAGAATGATTTTTCGGGTAATCCATGGGAAATGGAGGGTGAGGCAACCTATTAGCCCAATTTCAATACATTTCTACCATTTATTGTCGTAATTTTAAGATCTCTTTTATTAGGTCTTAAATTCTCATTCTCCGAACTCCTTGTCTGATCAGTGATAAGAATCTCGGTATCCTTGTTGGCTATAACTAACTTTCTCTTGAACTTGGTGTATTATGAGTGAGTAGCTAGAATGCCACAAATCAACCACCTTAAACTAACTGAATAATAGAAATAACAAATGTGTTAGTTCAACATCTTTTTCCAAATCCTTTTTTTCTTTTTTTTTTCTTTTTGAAAATATCATCAAATTCAAGAAGGGTGCCTACAAATTTGATCCCCGAGAGAGGAGAATCAGGTGTGCGTAGTTTGTGAAGTTTGAACAGAAAATGACCAATCAAACCGTCTTTCTTCTTTTTTCGTTTTCTTGAAACTTTAGAGGAAAAGAAAATAACAAATTGTCAAAAGAAGTTGACGAAAATCTTTTTGAGTTTTTCAGCTTTGAATCTACTATGAAAATAAAACTTATATTACCAAAGAAAAAACCTATTTTATATTTTTATATGAAGAAACGTATGGCTCACCTAATCTAGTAGAAAAACAATCTTTTGTATTTTTCATATGAAGACATGCTGAAACAACTAATTTAAAAGAAGAGCAAAAGAAAAATTTCTATTTCAAAAGACATTTACACAATCTTTTTAAATTTTTGATTTTGAATTTAATATAGAATTGAAGTCTAAAATATCAAAGAATTTTTTTAAAATTTTTCGTATGAAGCAACACATTGAAACAACTAATCTAAAATGAAGAGAAAAGGAAATCAATTATAAATGTATCATATATGGTGAATGTCTACTTTACCATATATAGTGAATACTTACTTTACCATATATTGTGTATGTCTATTTATGGAAAAGTTACAAACCCCAAAGTTAGTTTTCCCTTATAAAGAAAGAGGTTTTCCTTCATTGTAATTCATCTCTCAAGAGAAATAACAATTACTCTTTTTTCTCTCTCTACTCTTGTTCTTTATTCTTTATTATTTTATAACACGTTATCAGTGCGAGACTCTGCCAAACCAGGTGAGATTATAAATCTAAAGGTAATTTCAAGGTTAGTAATTTCTTATGTTATCTGTCTTTTGCTACTAATAATATAATTATTGTTGGATTTGAGGAAAAATAATTGGTTTGAAACCATTTATGTTTTAAATTTATTCCTCAAGAACAATATTATCAAAAGGGATGATAATATGTTGGGTTCAAGTCCCATCTTATGCCTAAGATGCCTTTATATGGATAAGACATTGAGTTTGAATCTCAATGCACCATATTGATAATATTATGATAGATAAGGCATAATATGGATATTTGGTGAAACATGTCCCATTATATATGCTCCATTCCTTGAATTGAATGTGGTAGCAATAAATCATATGTATACGTCAATTTGTTTTTGTAGTATCTATTATAATTTGATACACTTAAGGCATGATTATATTCCATTCCGGGGAATAAGGATTTCGATTGTTTCAATACAAATGTGCACTTGATTGTGATGGTATCACAACTCACTTCCGAATGAGGTAGAATAATGGAGAAGACTTAGTTTGAAATCTACTTCTAAAGTAGTAAATCTGAAATATACTAAAGTAAAAAGGTACATGTCATGGTAAACTTGGAGTTTGCTAGTATAAAAGTTCATAAGTTGACATGAAAGATTATGACATCCTGAAGATGTGCATATTGAGTATTGGACATGTAATGAAGAATTAGAAAATTCTTCAAGAATTATTCATGTTGTTTGTTCTCATGATAAGTTAGTTGGACCAACTAATTATTAGATTGGATCCCTCAAAATCTGAAAAATATAAAAGGTGAATAAGGGCTCGTTATCTTTCATGTGATATGTTGAAAAGATGCATCAATAAGATAATCACATGTACATTTATTGTCAACCTGTAATTTAACATTCATAAAGTTGCTAGCTCAATAAAATTGAGTTAAGAGTATAACTTTTAGATTGTGCAATCAAGACAATTTATCTTGATGAAAATAGCTTGGCATTGAATGCCTTCAGTATATAGCTAAACCATTGCTGATGAGAATAAAGCTTCATGTGTTGGTCTGAAATATGATATGCTGCATACAATAAGACTTGTATGCATTAAAATAATAAATTATGATTATTTCTTCCCTCTCAATTGGTTCAAGGTCAGGAACCAACTTTTTCATCTAATAGTTTTGATGTGCGGTATACAATTAATAAATATACCATGATGCACAAAGATGTATTCCTCAAATAAGATGGAGGATTTATGTTAGTTTTCCTAACATAAGGGGGAGATTACAAGTAGCTATGAAATATGTTAGGAATTATCATCAGATCCTAATTCAAAAGATAATTCAAGTCATATTTCGGAAGCATTTACTAACTCAAATTTAATCTCATATCTAAGCAGAAAGTGCTTCTATTTTGCATTTTTAAAGGAAAAAATCTACACATGTATGAAGCATGCTAGACTAATCGGTTCCAACAACAACAACAAATCCAGTATATTCCCACATAGTGGGGTCTAGGGAGGGTAGAGTGTACGCAGTTCATACCACTACCTCTAAAGAAGTAGAGAGGCTATTATCGATAGACTCCCGTTTCAAGAGGTAGACTAATCGGTTCCAAATAAAATAATCCTTGAAAAGGATAAGGGGCGAATAATCATAATAAGAAGGCAATGGGCTCTTGAAGAGCCTACGACATAACACTTCATGAAACCTATGAGAGGTTCAGGTACCTGCAAAAAATAAAGTGATGAGATCTCAAAATGTTATGTCACATTGTGAACCGATACAAAATTATATATCGTCAATAATATCTTTGATACAATATTGAGGTAATATTATAAAGTATTACGAGGATTCGAATTCTACATTTATTTAAGAATACTGACGTAGAAATATTTATCAAGTGACACGAAAGGATGCATTTTGGTAAGTATAAAACTTATTTGATTTGCAGTCCAGACACTTGAAGATATCACACTTGACATGTTGGATATTGTCGCTTGACAAATATCCATATGAAAATCTCTAAAGGATTTAAAATGCCTGAAGTATATAAAGTTTATGGGAAACTTTTTATTATCCTCATAAGAGATAATTTGATGATTTGAGTATCATTGGAACTCTTGGAGAGTTTTCAAAAGTAATAGAATTTTTTTCTTAAATGAGAAACATGAAAAATTGAATAAGGATCCATTCTGACCTCAAGAAAAGAATGAGGAACTCCTTGGTTACGAAGTACCATATCTTAGTGCAATTGATGCACTAATGTATCTTGCAAATACTATAAGGCCTAATATAGCCTTTTTCAGTTAATTTGTTAGCAAGTTTGCAGTCCCGATCTTATTGGTCATGTTGATATTGGATACTTATCTGGCCTACATAAAGCTCGGTCTCAAATAGGTTATGTGTTCATATGTGGTGGTACTGTAATATCTTGGAGATATATAAAGCAGTCTATCATAGCCTTTCATGGAACTATGCTGAGATAATAGTTATTCATGAAGCAAGCCAAGAATGTGTGTGGTTGAGGCATGATACATCTCATTTGAGAAAATGTTGTTTGAAATATGAAAATATACCCACAATCTTATATGAAGATAATGCAGCATGCATAGCACAACTTAAGGAAGGATCCATAAAAGGAGACAAAACAACGAACATTTCGTCAAAGCTTTTTTACATACATGATCTCCAAAATTATGGTGATATTAACATGCAATAGATTCATTCAAGTGACAATGTGGCTGATTTATTCACCAAGTCTCCTTCAATTGCAACTTTGAAGAAAATGGTGCACAAGATTGGAATGCAAAGGTTCAAGGATGTTCTCATTAGGGAGAGTTAATACGCGTTGTACTCTTTTTCCCTTACGAGGTTTTATCCCTCTGGGTTTTCTTGTAAAGTTTTTAATGAGGCAGCATATATGCGTATTATCTATCAATTAGACATTCAAGGAGGAGTGTTATAAATGTACCATATATAGTGAATGTCTACTTTACCATATATAGTGAATACCTACTTTACCATATATTGTGTATGTCTATTTATGAAAAAGTTACAAACCCCAAGGTTAGTTTTTCCCTATAAATAAAGGGTTTTTCCTTCATTGTAATTCATCTCTCAAGAGAAATAACAATTACTCTCTCTTCTCTCTCTACTCTTGTTCTTTATTCTTTATTATTTTCTAACAAAATTTTTTTTCTTTTATTATTGACAAAAATCTTTTTGAATTTTTTTTTTTTTGGATTTCATATACAAATGAAACCTGATACTATTAAAGGAAAATCTTTTTAAAAACAACAACTCTAAATGAAGCGTGAAGAAATTCTTTATGATTTTTTAAAATAAGATCACCAAACCCAAGAACGACTGTCTCCGTATCTCACTCCTGATAGAGGAGAATCATGTGAACTAACAGACTGAACCCTGACTTAAGGCGTGACAAAAACAAACGATGAACCACATAAATAATTTTTTTTGAGTTTTCGATTTGAAAATTCATATAAAAATGAAATCAAAACTCTGAAAGAAAAATCTTTTTTTCTTTTTATATGAAATACAGGATTTTGAGCCATTTCGAAAATGTGGCTTATGAGCTTGAGTTGCCTGCAGACTTAGCATCAGTGCATCCAGTGTTCCATGTCTCCTTGTTGAAGAAGTGTATTGGTGACCCAGTTGTAATTGTTCCCTTAGAAAGCATAGATATTCAGAATAATCTTTCTTACGAAGAAATTCCAGTTGAGATCTTAGATCATTCTTTTTTGAAATTTTTGACGTAGAAAACATGAAGACACGAAAAAAAATATTTTTGGTATTTTCATTATACCAAACATACAAAAACTAAAAAAAATCTTGTTTGGATTTTCTTCTATAAAAAGAAATTTATAAAGCTCCTACCAAATGAAAATCTTTTAGAAATTTTCAAATTATGAATACATGCTACAGGAAATAAAGGAAAATTCTTCTTGATTTTTTTTTTATTTTATTTAAGAAATACGTGCAAAAAGTAAACATCTTCTTGAATTTTTGATTGTGAAAACAAAAGTCATAAAAACTATTACAACTATGAAATTCTTCTTTTTACTTTGATCTTTCGACCCTTCTTTTTAACTACTCTTGAGTAAACACACTATTTTCCTCAACTTTAGTACATCAGTTCGTCAAATAATTTTTACCTAAAAGATGCAACAAGTAGCACATTGGGATGCTCAGGGATAAATCTCCTATAAAGGACCAAACGAGTCCCACTAGGCCTCAACATAATGCAATAAAAATGACCTAAGGGTCGACCTAAGTTGGGGTTCAACTAACAATTTGTGATTGCTTTCCACCCACTCCATAAGTCCGACAGATCCCCTTCCTAAAAATAAAGGTGACTCAATGAAGGCTCATATACACAACATGCACTACGAGACTTGTTCCGAAAAAAATGACTCGAGGTAATGGATATGATGACAAATATAAAGCAGTAACATATAAAGAAAAACTGTAAACAAAGAACACGTAGGCATCCAAAAATAATAGAGTGATAACACATACAAAGCGTCTATACACCTATAGTGCCAAACTAAGCGATACAACTCAACAATGAAACTCGAATTCTGAAAAATCCCTAGCAAAGTCGCTAGAGTTGTCCCTTTTTTTGACCAAAAAAGATTTGTTTTTTAAGTTCGGAAAGAGTTTTTATTTGTTAAAGTAACTAAAAAGAAAAAAATGTATTTCGAAAAGGATTTAAACTTAAACTCAGAGTCGCCACTTTGAATGAATCTAGTGTGCCAAGTCACCTTTGAAAATTCTTTTTCAAAAATAGTTTTGACTCTTAATACTGATTTGAGAAAAGATATTTTGATTAAGATATTTTATTGACCGGGAAAAAGGTGTTAGACACCCCTCGATCCCGTGGTTCGAATACGATCGCTTCTTTGAATTATATCAGCTAATTTGAAGCTATAAGGTGAATAAACCAACAAAAGCACATCAAGTAAACAAACAAACAAAACTAGAATTTAAAACAAATTAATGTCTAATCCGATTAGACAGTCTTAAAAATGAAAAATACAAAAAGGTAAACTTATTCTATCCTAAAATAGTCCTAAGCTAAGCTACACCCGACATCCTGGACCTTAATCACGAACTGTTTTTAAGTATAAAATCTGTGTGGACATTCTCTAGATAAATAACTACAGATCCAAATGAATACAATTTGTTTCAAGTGCCATAAAACAAAAATTATTCAACAAGCATTCAAACACTCAATAATTATGAAATCCTATAGTTTGCCTACCCAAAATTCTATGATTTTCCTATCAATTCTCGACTTAAACATGATCCTATCAAACGAGAATAAAATTGATAATTATACACAAAATAACAATAATAGTGAATCGAAACAACCAACTTATACAATTTTTATCAATTTAGAATTTTCACCCCCAATTTATTCTCAACCATATGATTAACCAATTTCAAAATACAATTAACCAATCAAGCCACGACAATTAGAATTTCTCAACTATACTTAGAAAAAAATTGCATTATCAACCACATACCAACCACGTAATCATAACATTAATACACTACATAAAGATAAAATAAAAATAGAAAGAGTTGTAAAATTAGATCTCAGTTGATGATTTTATTTTGAACAATTGAAATTGATTTTCTAGAAATGAACCGGAGATGGCGAACCAACGAAACCTCAACCAAACCTGGGCAAATTAATTAAGGGTGACAAAAAAGTTTCAAAACTAAAAAGAGTGACACAAGTCTTAAATATTGAGTAGAGGTGACAATTTTAAGATTAGTGTTAATTACACTAATTTTAAAACCCTCAAGTTTTATTATTTACACAAAGATCCCTACCACATATTTACACAAAGATTCCTATACCATCACCACCACTCCTCCTCCACACCCTTTTTATTGTTGTCCGCCGCCGCCACCTCCTCTTCCTCTACTATCACTATCACTACCATTTCCACCTCTTCCAGATTCTCTATTATTTTCTCCCTCTACATAACTATCGCCTATTTTTCTTCTTTCTCCTCTATCATCGTCGCTATCAATGCGACAACAAATATCATCTTCTCATTCGGCGTCACCACCAGCACCACTACCTCCATTTTTACCATAAATATCACTTTTTGTGGGCTCCTTCTTCAATCAGATATTTTTTTCATAAATTAAGTATTTATTGAAGTTGCTGCAGCAATAGTCGAATTTGCTGCAACAACTTCGATAGTTTCTGTAGAAACTTCGATAATTATTACAGCAATTTCAATAATTGTTGTAATACAACAACTAATAGTAGTTGTTGCAAAAATTACCATAGTTGTTAAATTTTCTAAATTATTTCTTCATTCATTTTTAAAAGAAATCAAAAATTTCTTTTCAAACTTTTCAATTTTTTTTAAAATAATAATCCATGAAAAATTAAAAAGAAAGAACGAAATAAAAAGAGAGAAAAAAAAGAAGGTGGAAGAAGAGAAAAATCCATAGAAAGAGAAAAAAATAAGAATAAGATGGGGAGAAAAAAAAATAAGAAGAAATATTGAAAGATAATAAAAAGGAGAAACTCTAAAATTTGAAATTTAGAGTTGGAGAACTTTTTAAAAATTAAAAAGTTTTTAAAAATTACACTTTACATCTCAATTAATTTAATCACAATTTAAATAAAGCTTTAGCTGATTAAAGTTATAACCATTTTTAATTTACATTGTCACCTCCCACTTAATTTTCTCACCAAACCTAAACTGTCAAAACCAAACATGTAAATCTCGGCCTTAACCTCTATTTTCCCCCAAACCTGTCGTTCTCTCTCTATATATTTTATGTGTGGCGTGGATGAGGGAGTTATCTGGAGCTGTTGTGTGTTCGATTGACTATTTTTTGTCGAGGGTTCGAGAAACCGAAGCTTATAGACGTTTTTCGATAAAACTTCACCAAAATTAACTCAAAAGGGTCGGTTCCATCTGTAATTTGGTGGGTTTTGCCGGAAATGGAAACGGGGGACGACTGGATCGGGTGTTGGGTCTTTCTAATGGATCCGACACTGCATCTGATAAAAAACTGGGGATGATTTTGTGATGGGCTTGACTAGAAAAGGTTGACGATTCCGGCGAATTCTTCATCAAAAAAAACTAGACTAAGCCGTTGTTTTTCGCCTCCATTTTTACCTTTTTTTCACTGTTTTTTTACTTTGCATAAATAGACTTCTTCCTCCTTTCTTTGTGTATGAATTCTCCGATCTCCCTCTCTCCCTTTTATCATCTATTTCTTCCCTTTTTTTCCTTTGTTTTCTGCCTATCTCCCTCTCCCTGTTTGTTTTACCTAAGTATATGTGTGTATTGTTTTCCCTCTGGTTTTCTTTACTGATTGTTGCTCCCCCTTTTTTTCCTGTGTGTCTGTATGTATATACTAGTGGTGTAGCCTGGGCGCTGCCCGGGCCCAACAATTATAATTCACGAGAGGCAAATACTGATATCCCTATTTCAACATCTGAATTTACATGAGCTAGATTGCCAAGTTGGTATTCAGGTGAATGTTGTTAGATCAAGAGAACAATACCATAGCATATGATATTAGACCACCAGAAGCATGTAATGAATAGGAAGTAATCAATAGGTACGTGAATACATCTCTTTTCTTCTATTTTAATGGCCCTATGAGAATTTTACTCTAAATTTTGGAATCAAAGACAGCGTATTGTTTCTTGATCTCTTGCATTGCTTTCTCAACAAATGGATTCACTTTGTCTTCATACTTCTCATAAAGAACAGGAACTGTATGAAGTAGCATGAATGTTGATGCATTGAGAGGAAGATACAATCAGTATCAGTTAAGAACTGATAACAAATAAATGAAGATACTTTGCTCTTGTATCAGAGAGGCAACCATGCTTTCAATGAAAAATCCTCAACTTCTTGTTAGCCTCATTCTTTTCCTTCTGTGCTTTTTGCTTTATTCAACTCCTAAACTGCTAGAGAAAGGGAGGCTCAGATCTGTATTAAGCTCAAGCAAAAAGAGAGTCCAACCATGCCATAGCTGCAAAAACCAACAGAAAATCGGAGAACATGCCACGCCAAGAACGTATCGGATAATCTCAAGTGCTCGATGAATCAGCTCATAAAGAAATAAAAATTGGCAAAAATCATCATTGCCTCTTTAAAGCCACCAATAATACTCACCAACGCTGCTTCTACCGGCAATATTCAAAGTTCGAGGAAGCATTAACAAGAAAAAAAAGAATGCATTGAAGGGCATGGAAACCCTTTGAAACAATATGTAACAACAATCCAAACAACATGTTACTAATATACTTCCTTTATTTGGAATTGGCAGACGTATTGTTGGGGATCTTACACTAATGGAGAAATCATTGGCTGAATGCAGAGAGAGGCAACTACCCTTTCAACGAAAATCCTCATATCTGTGTAGCCTCATTCCTTCCCTTCTGATATTTTTGCTTTATGTTCGTCAACTCTAGAAAATATTTTCCTTCATACCAAACACGCCCTAAGTATAAATTAAATCCATGCTGAATAGAGAAAATTGAGGCTTAGATATATATTAAGCTCGGGCAGCAAGAGAGTCCATCAGAAGGGAATAAAATTTGACAAACTCATCACCGTCTCCTTAAAGCCACCGATTATACACAACACTAAATGCTCCAACAGAACCATTAGAAAAAAAGAGAGAAAAGAGTTGAAGGGTATAGAAAACTTTTCAAACAAATGATGTTAACCATATATTTCCCTTCGTTGAAGGGCATAGAAACCCTTTGAAACAATATGTACCAACAATCCAAATTACATGTTACTAATATACTCTCTTTGTTTGAAATTGATAGAAGTGTTGTTCAAAAATTTCAACAACAGTTTAGCATCAATAACAACCGTCAAGACTCGCCTGAGGAGAAGAAGCAACTCAGCAATGAAGAAATCGATGAAAAGCCCTTTTGTATCCTGACAAAGTAGCATATCAATAATAACCGTGAAGACTACTCACTTGAGAAGCAGCAGCAGCTCAGCAAATCGATTAAGATTGAAAAGCCCTTAGATTGATAATCCCTTTTGTGTGCTGATCCACAACTATCCTTACCCATGAAGACATACAAATACTCATCCAATTGACAAGTTTAATAATGACAACAGTTGATGGACACGTATCTAATTAGTCAGAAGAATAAATAATTAAAAGACTAAATTAGCCTTTGAAAAATAACAGGAATAGCCCCGTGAGGAAGCTGGCAGGGCAACAGTGAACAACTTCCCACGGCACTTGTACATATTAGTAATTTTGGCATCAAAGATAGCGCATTGTTTCTTGATCTCTTGCATTGCTTTCTCAACAAATGGATTCACTTTATCTTCATACTTCTCGTAAAGAACAGGAAATGTATGGAGTAGCATGAATAATGTTGCATTGAGAAGAAGATACAATCAGTATTAGTTTAGAACAAATAACAAATACATGAAGATATTTTGCCTTTGTCTGAGAGAGGCAACTACACTTTCAATGAAAAATCCTCAACTCCGTGTTAGCCTCATTGTTTTCTTTTGGAGCATTTTGCTTTATTCAACTCTTAAACAGATGGAGAAAGTGAGGCTCAGATCTGTATGAAGCTCAAGCAAAAAGTAATAAGAGAGTTCAAGGTTACAACAAGCTAATTGCACTACCCAAAACCAACCCAAGCCT